>NC_135656.1:34737142-34985719 GCF_964188315.1 Podarcis muralis | reverse complement strand
ATTGCTGGCATTTTGGAGCGTCATAACTGCTAGCATACTTTCTGTTTAAAAGCGGGTAGGAGAGACTGTCAAGAAACCATTTGTGGCCACCAAGCCATGTGCTTGAATATTCTAAAATTAAAAACCAGCAAATTCCAGATTCAGGTAACCTAGAAACTTTGCTTTCTGAATTATTCCCATTGTGGCAGTGTGCCTTGATTCTGAGGTTATTTGACCACCATTATGACACCTCTCTAGGCTAGGGTTACCAGACGTCCCCAGTTTCCAGAGACAGTCCCCCGATTTGCAAATCTGTCCCCGGGAAATGTGGCAGCGGCAGCCTCAGCAGCCCGGAGTCAGTCTGGTAGCGCACTTGGCTCTGGTTGGCTTCAGGAGCTGCTCACTGCTGTGGCGCCTGCCATTTTTCCTCTCCGGAAGTCCCCATATGATATGTTTATACAATATGCATGTGTGCTTGGGCCCAGGGTGTTTTGCCTCACCATCCCCACTACTGACTTCCTGTTGCTACTCAGCTCCCCCCCCCCCCCCAAAAAAAAGTGTCCCCGGATTCATTGGAAAAAGATCTGGTAACCATACTCTAGGCTTGCTTAACCATCTAGGGCAGGCATAGGCAAACTCCAGCCCTCCAGATGTTTGAGACTACAATTCCAATCATCCCAGACTACTGGTCCTGTTAGCTAGGGGTGATGGGAATTGTAGTCCCAAACATCTGGAGGGCCAGAGTTTGCCTCTTCCTGACTTAGGACAAAGTCTCTTTGCTGCCCCTTTCCCTCAAAATGATACTATTCTGTCTTTGTCTCTTAGTTGTCGTCATGCCGCTATAGCCAACTATTTTGGAGATGCAGTTCCCCAGTGCAATAAGTGCTGTGATTACTGTAAGAATCCTCAAGTGGTGAAAAAGCACGTAGAGGCACTTGAACACACTGGCAGCGGCTGGAATAGAACCTGCATTGGACCCTCTGCTTCTTCTTGGAATGCCTTTGACCCAGACCTGTACGAAGGAGGCAGAAGAGGCATGGGTGGCTTCAGCAGGTATGGGTTTGCTTCCGACTCCAGCAGAAGTGAGTTCTGTTGACAATAGTAAGGATTTCTCCTCTTTTATCCCCTATGGCGGCTTCAGTTGTTTTGGGACTAGTAGTTTCCTCATACCTGAAGTCCCGCATCCCTCCCCGCTGCATACAAACTAAGCCAAGCGCCATGACTTCAGCAGCCACTGCGACTTCATGAATCAGCCAGAGGAATAGATAACTCCTTGAAGTGTAGCTGAGCCTGGGAGTTGATAGCTGGACTTAGTAGAACCAACAGAAAATACAGTGGTACCTCGGGTTACATAGGCTTCAGGTTACAGACTCCACTAACCCAGAAATAGTACCTCAGGTTAAGAACTTTGCTTCAGGATGAGAACAGAAATTGTGTGGCGGTGGCGCGGCAGCAGTGGGAGGCCCCATTAGCTAAAGTGGTACCTCAGGTTAAGATCAGTTTCAGGTTAAGAACAGACCTCCAGAACGAATTAAGTACGTAACCAGAGGTACCACTGTAGGTTTAAAAGAAAACACTGGTTAAAAATATGGCATAAATGCCTTTATGTCGTGATGCAGCCAGGGGTTAACAAATATGGTTGTTCTTACTGGCCAGCCAACAATTTGTTGTCGCAGGCTCACCCTCAAGCGGCAAGGTCTTGTATCTGACCTCATGTTTTGACTCCAAACGGAGGCAGGAGGAAATCTCCTCTTTCTCCAGCAATGAAGTTGGAGAAGGAGGTCAGAAAGCAGTTGATGGCTGAAGGATTGGCAGCAGGGAGAGGGGAGGTGCGACGACAGAGCCTTCCTCTTCCTATGAGCTTGATGGAAGAGCAAGCCAAATCACTCGTGCCTCTCCTGGCAAGCACAGAGCCAGAACACATCCAAGGCTTTGGCTGAATATTAGGGCTGGAAGGAAGTAGGGGGTCATCCATTCTGTCCTTTAGCACTAGGTTTGGAGGAAGCCTCAGACTTGTCTCGCTTATCAAAGCCCAGCTCTCATCTCATCATGGTCAGGGAGATTTTCAGTGAGACCGTGTGAGTCAGTAAAAGTGTGAAATTAGACCTTGGTGTTTTCAGCTGTTCCACCCTGTTCTGTATTGATACAACAGAGAGCAGTAGCTTCTGGCAAAATGTTGTGCTTTCTAAAGGTAAAGGTAAAGGTACCCCTGCCCGTACGGGCCAGTCTTGACAGACTCTAGGGTTGTGCGCCCATCTCACTCAAGAGGCCGGGGGCCAGCGCTGTCCGGAGACACTTCCGGGTCACGTGGCCAGCGTGACATCGCTGCTCTGGCGAGCCAGAGCCGCACACGGAAACGCCGTTTACCTTCCCGCTAGTAAGCGGTCCCTATTTATCTACTTGCACCCGGAGGTGCTTTCGAACTGCTAGGTTGGCAGGCGCTGGGACCGAGCAACGGGAGCGCACCCCGCCGCGGGGATTCGAACCGCCGACCTGACGATCGGCAAGCCCTAGGCGCTGAGGCTTTTACCCACAGCGCCACCCGTGTCCCTGTTGTGCTTTCTAATCCCTCTTAAAGGAGGGATGGGGGCACCCCGGGAAGAGAAAGAGAATGATTGCCCGTGCTGTAAGAAGCAGGTCACTGTCCTCTTTAGCTTCCAAGTGCCCCAGACATTCATCTCTTGCCCTGGTGCCTCTGATTATCCTCCAGAAAGTGCTCACAGCAGCATGCCTGGGGGTTTTTCAGAAGAATTTGACTAGTGACCGTAAGCAAATGACTCACTGATTTCAATGGGAAAGTTAAGTGTATGTTCAGCACCACTCTCCCATTGCGAACAAGATCTGAAAGTGCTTAATTTTGGCTAGATTGGCCTTTGTTCTGTTTCGTGACCTGCGTTTTGTTCTGGTATGCAGCAGAAAGATTAAAACCAAATGTTAAGTTGCCATTTTTCTTTTACTTCCCGGTTAAATGAAATAGTTTGCACTATATCCTTTCTCTTTTGTTATCACCTGATCATTGCATGCGGTTAACATCTGTACTTCTTGTGAAACAAAGATAAACCAGCCATATATTTCACCTTTTGTAATTCAATTTTCTGCTCTACTTGCATATCTTGCATAAACTCATCTGTAAATGTATTCTTTTTATGCAGGGTGGTCTTTAAAGGAAAGTGATCACTTTTAAGTAGTTAAAAGCTTTGGAACTTTAAAAGTGACTTATTATTTAACACATACGTTTCTGATGCTAACAATTCATAAATGAACCAGCTTCAGTCTAGAGCAGTGTTTCCCAACCTTGGGCCTCCAGCTGTTTTTGGACTACAACTCCCATCATCCCTAGCTAGCAAGACCAGTGGTCAGGGATGATGGGAATTGTAGTTCAAAAACAGCTGGAGGCCCAAGGTTGGGAAACACTCGTCTAGAGAGGGTTTGCATGAGTGGAAAAACACTTGTGCCCTGTCAAATTCCTCTGATTTCCCTGTCTCATTGTAGCTCTTCTGCCCCTTCCGATGCCAGACCAGAGAGGGTCTTCTGGCCTCCAGGAGCATATTCTGGGGGGGCACAGGGGACAGTAGTGGGGAGCTGGGAAGACCCTGTTGTCCAAGTGAGTTCAACTCAATCTTCTCTGAATTCAACCGATAAGACACATGGCAAGAGGAACATAGAAGTCCGTGTCGGTTATGAGGAAATGATCAGTTCTGGATTGATTTATTTGAGAGAAAATCTGGAAATGTGACAGTCTCACCCTGGAATGAAATCTGACTGGGACTCGGGCCCACAATCCTCTGGGATATTGTGATGTATTTGCTAGATCAAATTTCCTTGATGCCAGTATAATGTTTGAAGTAATTCTGGGCAACCTTCCTGTTCAGTTTCCAACTGTTTCCGGGTTATTGTTCAGATATGATGAAGACAGCGGGAGTGTGGCTGAAACGAATGAGGACCATCAGAAAAGGGAATGGAATAACTTTTATAAGAGGCAGATGAGTCTGCGCAAGGTAAGTTGGTAACTTCCTCGCAGGAGACGGGTACTATCTCGACGGGTGGGAAAAGGGTAAGTAACAGCGGAATCCTATATGTGCTTACTCAGAAGTAAGCCTCACTGAGTTCAGCGTGACTTATTCACAGGTAAGCGGGTATAGGATTGCAGCCTAAGTGTTACTGATTCAAGCCATGAGGTCTTTATTGTGTTCTTATGTTAATATGTGAGAAATCATTCACACATTAAAGAACTTACCTTGCTCTGACATTTCTTTGTTAGTTAGAGAATAGTACCTTTATCTTTCAATTTTTATGATGCTTTACCACAGGTTGCTTAATGAGGAGAGCTCTTAAAGTGGCCTTTTTGTGCATATCTCTGTGTGCGCTTTCTTTCTGTCTCCAAGCATTTTCTTGGTTGAATTCCCCACCCTTCCTATGTGACTAGAATACAGTCCCATTCAGTCTTGAAACCAAACCCTATCTGTGCAGATTAGGGACTTCGGGATGGAAAGTGGATGGCTTTTCTTGGTGTCTGATTTTCACACAGAAAAAAAGAACTCCTGGGCTAAATCACTGCCTTAAATGAAGGCTCCTTCTAAGACTTAACTAGTAACTCTAATGCTATTTTTAAAAGCCAACCATTCCTTGTTATGCATTGCAGCTGCAGATTATAAAATGACATTTTTAAATACAAGAAAATGTAAAATTGCACTGTATTATAGAAGAAAACATAGAGATGAGGCAATTAATAGAGGCAACTCTAATTATTTGCTCAAACCAGCATGGAAGAAAATGAATGACCCAATGTTTTATCCCATGGATCATTTTGTTTCTGCTTTTATGTCTTTAAAATGCAAGGTGCATACAGTATATGTGTGCAGCCCACCCATGCAATCAGTATATGTGCACGCATACACATACAGACTTACACACCCATCCTCTCATGCTGCCCCGCATATTTTTTGCTTTATTCCCTTTTGATTAGTCCAGTTGTTAAAAGAAGGTAGCAATTTTATTTATTCAGTCTACAAATATGAGAAATGTCATAAAATAAGCCATTAAGGTAAAGGCAAAGGTACCCCTGCCCGTACGGGCCAGTCTTGACAGACTCTAGGGTTGTGCGCCCATCTCACTCAAGAGGCCGGGGGCCAGTGCTGTCCGGAGACACTTCCGGGTCACGTGGCCAGCGTGACAAAGCTGCATCTGGCGAGCCAGAGCCGCACACGGAAACGCCGTTTACCTTCCCGCCAGTAAGCGGTCCCTATTTATCTACTTGCACCCGGGGGTGCTTTCGAACTGCTAGGTTGGCAGGCGCTGGGACCGAACGACGGGAGCGCATCCCGCTGCGGGGATTCGAACTGCCGACCTTTCGATCGGCAAGCCCTAGGCGCTGAGGCTTTTACCCACAGTGCCACCCGCGTCCCTAAATAAGCCATTACTATACATCTAATCTTAAATCTCAAAACAGTGTGAAACCACCTGCTGAATGGGGAGGTATTGTGTTTCTCCTACAATATTCAGTAAATGAATTCCACTTCTTAAAATTACCTTCCCGCTGTCTTTTTTCTTTTAAATCAGGTTAATTTTGCCATTAAGGCAAATGCCCAGGTTTTATTAATCCATTCTTCTATTGTTGGCAGTCGTTATGTACTAGCATATAATATTCGTGCTGCTTTCAGCGTGTATAAGACTAAATTTATTATGTTTATTTTTTACTGTACTTTCCATATAATTCAATGAAAAAACAAAATTCCAGATCCATTGGGATATCATTGTAATTCCTGTTATTGAGCTCTTAATATTTTTTTTAGAAATGGCATTCCCACTGTATGTGGTGAAAGTCCCCCATTCCTTTTATAATGTTTCCAGTGCTTACTTAGATTGTTCCAATTTATTATCGACTCACGACGTTTAACAAAGCCTTAGCAAGCTTTGGCTCAGACTAAAAATTGTTGCGTAAATGTGGAAGGTCTTTTGTGTAAAAAAAACCTCAGATTCTGAATCTAGTCCTGTGTTCCAGCCTATACTTTTAAATACGTTTTTCCTGGTTTATGTCATTGAATTTTCTCTCTTACATTTCTTTCAGGGCCAGGAACCTGAAAAAGACAACTTTGTCCCTCCAGGTAAATTTCTGCATTACTTCATAGATCAGATGCTTCAGACAAAACATTTATGGTTCTTTCTGGGGATTTTACAGTGACTAAAGTTACTATTTATACAGTATAGCACTACCTGTATATGAAGCTAAAGAGCTCAGGAGTTAATGCTTGACCCAAAGTTAAGTGTGGCCCACAATGATGAGCTTATTGCCAGAAAAATTGGGCTTAAACTTGACTGTAGCAAAAATAGTTGGAGAGATTGCTATCTGCCCAAATCAATTTCTTACTTCTGTTTCCCATTTCACATGAAAATTATGGGTGTATCAAACCCAATACTACAGTTAATTTACATATTTCAGCCAGTTGCTGATGAACCGAATGGGTTGCGATGAGATGGGTTGGGTTATGACCCTCTTCACATGACGGAGGCAGGGAAGCAAAGAACTCTGGGAGACATTTCAAGGACTTTACTCAATCTTCTTTGTGGTTCCAAAAAAAAACAGGGGGGCCACAAGAAGCGGAGGCCTGGGTTGGATCTCATATTCCTCAATCACTGGGTCATTTTCAAGAAGTTCAAGATAGAGTCTCATATTTATTAAGTGGAGGCCTGGGTTGGATCTCATATTCCTCAATCTCTGGGTCATTTTCAAGAAGTTCAAGATAGAGTCTCATATTTATTAATAATGGTATTGGAAATGGATACAATCAGAAAGACTCCCACTACAGCGTATCCATTCCTTCTAAACAAACTAAGGAAAATCCCCAGAACACTAAACAGGTTCACACAGTCCATGCTAAAGGATAGAAGGAAAAAGTAGGGAAACTGACCCCAACCTCATCTCCACTATAATTCTCCTGACCCAACAACCACTATTCCACTATGCATCCCAAAGCATCCAAGTAAGGGCCTGGCAAGCCAAAGGCCTACACCGCCTAACTGATTTTAACAAAAAAGACCTTGAGCTTGTTTGGAGGCTCTGGCAGAGGAGCGCAGCTATTGTATACCCTTGACCAAAGAATGGTATACTCCTTCTGTATGAGATGGTTGTCGTCTTCCATTTATGCACATGGAGCAATGAAGGAGACACCCGCCTAGCCAGCCAGAGAAGCCGAATCAACCCTGGCGATCGATGGGGTGACAGATGTCGCAGCCAGATCGCCCTCACATCCCACTTTTACAAAAATGGCAACCAAATACAGTGCCACCTGCTCAGTAGTGGGTTTATTAGCCCTCCCTCCAAGAAGATTCTCACAAGGGTGTCTAATTGACCAGGAATCTTATAAGGGGATAAATTAAATGTTCTCTGACTCCTTGATAGAGTTTACAGTAGAAAAACACATAAAAGGCTGGTTCCATCTCTAAATGATGGCAAGGATAGCACCTGTCCTTGAATAATACTTGAGAAAATCTGCTATCTAGGATTTTGGAGATACAGTGGTACCTCAGGTTAAGAACTTAATTTGTTCTGGAGGTCCGTTCTTAACCTGAAGCACCACTGTAGCTAATGGGGCCTCCCACTGCTGCCGCGCCACCAGAGCACAATTTCTGTTCTCATCCTGAAGCAAAGTTCTTAACCTGAAGCACTATTTCTGGGTTAGCGGAGTCTGTAACCTGAAGCGTATGCAACCCGAGGTACCACTGTGTTAAAACATGTAAAAAAAAAAACCTTCTAAAAAATACTATCACCACAATGGATACTTGTCTAATTTATTATTTTAAATGGCTATATCCTTCATGTACCCACTCATCTACTGCAAGAGGTAAGGCAACATGTCAGAAAATGTTTGTGTATCTGTCTCATTGTAGATGCTGATTGTCCCTTGAAGGATGCAGCCAGCAGAAAAATAGCTAAAATCACAGTGAAGGTAAGAAGGGGCTGTGATTACTTACACCAAGCTCCTTTCCCCTCCCCACCTGGGTTACGACATGGGCGTGAGAAATAACTGGCAAGAAAATAGCACTGATGAAAATGGGATGAAGGCATAAAAGTGTGGTGTGGTGGAATGCCTTAAGAGAAGGATAGCATCTTGATCTATATTAGATTGTAGTATAGGAATGTAACTGGGGTATATTGTCCGGTTTCAGTTGGCAGGTTTTAGGAAGGCAAATAAATTGGAGAGGATGCAGAGACAACAGCAGATATTTATAGAGCAGCTGGGAAAAGATTACTCATGTCCATATAGTAGTGAAAGAAGGTTTGATTATTATTATTTATTAAATTTGTATACTTCCCTACCTCCAAAGATCTCAGGGAGATTCACAACAAGAAATTACAATACAAAAAAATGATACTGAGTATACTTTACATTATTTGTACTGTCCCAGAACTGCTGGTTAGAACAGATGATGCTTCACTTTCCTTCTGCAATCTGAAATTGGCTCCCATCTCTTCTCCTTCAATTTTAGGCTAGAGAACACTGTCTGAACATGCTGAAAGAAGCACTGAGCAACAACCGGGAAGCAGCTCTAACAAGAGATGGGTAGGAAGTTATTATCTAGTCCGGGAGGAGCCCCATAGATCTCCGTAGGGCAAGCAGTGGGCATTTATGCAAGGCAGGGAATTTATGCAAGCCGGCGCATGGCACTAGGGGCTCGTGTGCACATATCGCCCATCCAGCCCTCCCTTCATGAGCTGTGCAAGCCTCCTATTCCCTGTAGTGGCTCATGTGCTTTCCATGTGCATACTTGTGCACATGCAGTGGTAGTGATGGGAAGCAAGGAAAAGAGGGCTCCTGCACATGCACCAGTGCTGGATCAAGTTATATACCTTAACCTAATTTTATATGTCACAGCCATTTGCAAAACGCAGTGTTGTGGTTTGAAATGCTTTCTCAGCCACCAGTAATCTTATACTTCAGGTTCCACTGTTTTAACATCTCATTCCCTCTCACTGCTTTTGGGAGCATGAGAAACAGGTGTCTGTTGTTCTGGGGTGGTTTTTAAAGGAACAATTTTCTATCATTTTATTAGTTGTGTTCTAGTAATGTGTTTCTACAGGGTGAGTCTTTTAAAAGAGGCCCCTTGGAACATGTGTACTCTGTATCCATGGGGCCTCTTTTAAAGGACTCACCCTGTTTATGTTCCAAAGTTGCACTGGGAAAGGTGTTTTTTCTTTCTTTTTTTTAAGGGGAGGCTATAAATAACTTCAGGTTTGTGGGGAAACTTGTAGAGCAAGTCGAGCACTTCAAGTTAAATGTCATACTTTAAATTAGAATCCAAAATTGTGTACTCCTACGGAAGACAATATTGTGTACTAAAGCCAAAATAACATTTTTAAAATCATTTCTTGCAATATTTTCTGAATAGGTTGAGGTGGGTGTGCAAAAATGAATCTTAACAGCTACAACCCTGTTTTTCTATGAAGCTTGCAATTCTCTTTAGTTCCCGCTAGATGGTGGTAATATACTGCACAAACTTATTATTTTGAAACCACAGAGGAGGTTGTGATACTTCATTGATAACTGTAGAAATACCTTCATAAAAGAGTAAAAATAATCCAGAGGGGGGAAATATGCTCTTAGACCCCTGTCTTCTGCCCTGCCTCCCAACTGCACACACAAACACCACATTAACCATAAGTTTCCACCAATATTTCTGCACCGAGATTTTAATTGTTAGTGCTCCAGCCTTTCTTCCATAGTAACGGACCTGACAGGTGTTGGAGAACTTCCTCTGTTATTGGAGAAATATGTCCCACTGCAATTGATCAAACTGTCTTGTGTTTCAGCTCAGATGTTCTAGAACATGCTGTGGAAATGGAGTATGAAGCTTTCCAGGCCAGTAAAATGGCAAACCTGTACAAGGCGACTGTTTTAAAGAAGGTAAGAAATAGTTGATAGCTTTAAGGGGCTTCATTTGATCTCCCTGATGTGTTGGTTTCTCAAATATGCAACTCTGCTAGAGAAAATGGCTAGGTATTTTGTGTGTGTGTACTATGGAGAAAACACTGCTTACTCCATCTTTTCCCATTGCTGTCTTAGAAGAGGGTGTTTGGGCAGACCCTTAATTTCTGCAGGCTGGAACTCAACTCAAGCAAAGCTCAGATGCGTAGTTTGGAGAATATGCCAGTAGTTTTGACAATACATCATTCTGAAAGCATTTTGTTTGTTTTTCTAATGAGCAGTGGGTTTTGAAACTATACAGTTCTGCAGGCTTCATGTAATTCTGTGTTGCTTATCGAGAAATACAAATGGGCTCTAATTCATGGCCTGCTTTCCACTGATGGTGGTAATTCTAAACCATTTGAGTTATTGTCTTGACCTTCCAGATGTATAAATCCATACTTTGAGTGGCTTTAAGCATTACAGAAAAGTGCATTGCTCCAGCTGCCTAATATACAATCACTTCTGCCTTGTCTTGGCAGTGCTCAGCTAACATCTGCAGCAGCTTTTTGTACACCGCTTAGAGATATCAAAAAATATATTAAGCAGTATAGAAATTACCGTACTTTTCCATGTATAAGACTAGGTTTGTGGTTTTTTTAGTAAAAAAGAATGTTTAAAAGGGGCGGTAGTCTTATACATGGGGGCAATCTCCCCCCATTTTCTTAATTTTGAGTCCCTCCAAATAGGGGGCGTGTTATACACGGAAAAATACGGTAAACAATCAGTCAACTTAGTGCCAGAGTGAGGATCTGGTTCTGGCAGCCTGGCTCTTCCATTCCCTCCACCTCAACAAAGTCAACAAACTTTGGCTGCAGCTCATGCTTAGTGCAGAGAGAGCTTAACTAGAGCCCCAGTTTGGATCAAACGCTAAGCCAAACTTTGGCTTAGCTTAGTGCAGCAGTGAAAAGGACCAGGAAGGAACAAAGCGGCTGCCAGCTCCTCTCTGGGAAATTGCACAAAACAAATAAAATACTGTGAAAATCCCTGAAACAAGAAGTAATCAACTAGAAATATTATCTTGTGGAAATCACCTAAATAATAAAAATCAAAAAACTTAAGGGAAAAAATTAGAAATACCTAAAATAGAACAAAGCCTTAACGGGATGCCGGCTACAAACCTCGTTTCACTGAACTACTCAGTTTCCTCAGAAGGAAATAGAAAAATCATAAACTTTAAATTTCCAAAATTCAGACAAGGGTAGAACCCCCAAAATTCTGACGTATTGTAATCCTGGCTCGACCAAGTAGCTGAAGTAAATAAACAATAGCAACCCTAATTGAAGTTCATCCAAGCTTGAATGTTACAAGAATGGACCCTATGCTGTATTAAGGCATTCCTGGTCACTTAGAGAATTAAGGGTGGTGCAAATTCCGCATTAATTAGTTTGGACAAGAAGAGCAGAATTTGTGAACCCTGTCCTTGCTTTGTGTTGCAAAAAATGCTGTGCGTAAGAGAGCTTATCAAGACAACTTTCCCCTTTCTTGTTACATAAAGGTAACCGAAATTAACAAGGCTTCCAAAGATGGGGAGCTGTATTCCACCCTTGGAGTCAATGGCAGTTCCAAGTTGAAGACTGAACCAGTGGCAACAGCTGATGATGGCTTCATCCCCGCATCCAAGGTGAATACGGTAAGTGCAAATAGGCACTATTAGAACCTTAAATAGCATTCTCTCTCTCTCTCTCTCTCTCTCTCTCTCTCTCTCTCTCTATATATATATATATATATATATATTAAAGTGATTTTGCAGCAGCAACCTGTGTCCTGGCGTCTATGAGGTTTCCATTTTCATAATTTCTTTTTATGTGGGCTTCCAGCAATCTTCTTTTCCCTGTCCCATTGCTTTTAATTTTTTCTCTATGGATAACATTAAGGTGTGAGGTGGTCTTTGAGTTTAAGGCGCATCTACAGTTTGCCTGGACTAGGATTTGATTTCCAAGACAGATAGGCAAAAACTAGCCCTCTAGCTACCTCTCATCTCATTTCTTTCTAATGTAGTTCAAACCCAAGAGGGTGGGGATTGGATTTCGGAAGTCATCTGATGTATTCCAATCTGCTTCAGAAGTTCTGGCTGCCAAGGGAGATGATGGAGTTAAGCCTCTGAAGGAGGACATTAACCAGAAGGGAAGCCACCACTGTGACCCTGAGCCTATGGACATTAATGGCACACTTGAGAGACAGGCAAAAGTGGCTGAAGAAGTTTGCCAAAATGCCGAGGAGGTTCCTGAGAAGAAGGGGCAGCAAAGCACCCCTGATGCTATAGCCTGCTTGGGAGTTAGTCCCACCAAGAAGGGCAAACCCAGTAAGAAACAGCTGCTGTTGGCAGAAGCAGCTAGGAAAGACTCTCAGAAGATATCGAAATTCTTCTCCATCCCCAAAGCAGGGTCCTTGGCGTCAGCGCTTGATTTGGCAGAAGAGAACAACTGCTACCATGATGAACTACCTCAGTTTCCTTCCCAAAGAACATGTGACGAGAAAGCAGAATCTCAGGAAACTGAAATGGTCTCCAAAGAAGAACAAGCTAGCAGATCCTATGTAGAAGAGGAAGAATCAGAAAAAGCAGGAGAAGGTCTGACCCTTAGAATTCCTAGCTCAGGAACAGAATCCTCATGTTCAGGAACAACCTTTGGAAAACCGAGGTGAGGGGTATATTTCCTTGTTGTTGCTCTTCCCTAGCCTCCTAACTGATACCCACCCAATTCCCAATTGGTAGAAGGTTAGAAGAAAAGTGATTATTCATAGCTGTTCCTTCACAATTGTATTTAAGACTCAGGCTGAAGGCAGCCGTTGAATTGACATACCTCTGATCTGGCAAAGGCTTTTAGAACAGAAGCAAAGGTGTCTGGGCTGTAAATCGGGAGGATGGTTAGAACTGAGTTTGGAGTTGCAGAAGCAGACCTGAGTCGGGCATTCCATGGGTGTTAACTATCTGTAACTAATTTCCATAATAATAATAATAATAATAATAATGCTATTTGAGTAAAATCTTTCTAAACAGCAAATGGATGATAAGTATGCTTGGATTGCTTAAATTCACAGAATTCTCAGCTGAATCAGTCCTTAAAATATATTTCAAATATTAATTAGGCTGTGCTTTTAAAATTCAGGTGGTTACAGATGTTTTGTGGATGGCATCTGTGTCTGTTGCAGGAGCTGCTAATAGAATTTGTCAGTTTTAAAAATCAGGGCCCCAACTCTATTTTTTTATTTCCGTAGCTCACCTGTTGAAAACCACATGTCAAGACTGTTGTTTTTACTGCTTCCTTTGAATACCATAAATACACCATCCTTGAACAAAGTATCTGATTGTTCCTATCCCCCCACAGAGTTAAGCCTTTCATTGAAGATGGAATGACAAACAGTTGTCGAAACCATAATGGAAAGAGACCAGGGTCAGCTGAGGTGATACTTCATTACTATTATTAAATCCCCTTCTCTCTCTTGCATAGGAGCAGACACAAAAACATCCCTGAGATACAGGCGAAGCATGCTTTGCAGGAACTTATGGTGGGAAAGCTCAATCAGACCTTAGGATGGGACTAAGGTGTGGCCATTGGAATATGCATGCATGGTTAATATTACTGGGGTAGCAGGAAGAGTGGTCCCCATTTGGCATGTGTTGGGCAAATCCCAGGAGGCCAGACAGGTTTGTTTGTTTGTTGTAAAAGAAACTGATTTACTTTGTTGTAAAGAATGTTGTGTCAACTTAAAGACTAACAAATATATTGTGGCATCAGATTTTGTGAGCTGGAGGCATTAGATGAATGAAGTGGTCACCTACATTCCAAGTATTAAGAGATGAAAGGTTTTTTGTTTTTTTAATGAGATGAAAAGGCTATGCAGAAGCCTATTTATACACAGAACACAAAGGGGGGAAAAGATTCAATCAGCAAGGGTGTGACCTGCTCCCAACTATGTGGGCCACTGGTAATGAATAGGCATAGCAAGATCAGTGACACAAAAATACCTGAAGAGGGACATTTACTTTCTTAAGTGAGCTAGCCACACACTGTTTCTTGAAGGTTTAAAGTATTTGGAAAGGATCTTTACCCCGTCCCTTGACATTAGGAAGGCACAAAGAAATAGAAGTCAGGAAACTCTGGTAGATTGCTGGCAGAGGCTATGTGTTCCCTGTTTCTCACAACATTCCTTTCATGAGTATTTGTTCCTCTCTTGTTCTCTCTCAAGGATCTGGAAAGCCCTTCTGGAAAGAGGCTACGGATGATGACCAAGTCTTCCATCACATTGCAATCAGAGGGGAAAGCTGATGGGCTGATGAAAAAGAAAGTCACGTTTGATCCCAATTTGTCGCAGGTTGATAAAGAAGGAACAACCAGAATCATCCAGCCAACTACAAAGGCATTGTCACTTAAGGAAACGGCAGACATTGTTGTAAAATACTTGACCCCTTTTTACAAAGGTGGCAAATTTGCTTCCAAGGTTGGTTATGAGCCATGTTGCTTTTTCCTCCTCTTGAAGGGGTGCCTAGTAGTGTTGTCTGTCCTATCTAACTGGCAGCATGGAGAGACCATTTCCACTGTATTGGCCAGTGTCTTGGGTCCCTTTTAGGGTGAGGGTAAACCATGTCTGGAAAGAGCAGGGTATATTACCCTTTCCTATAGCCAATGTTCAGTGAGCTAGATAGACAATATCAGAAAAAAATACTGGTGGGACAACAGCACTCTTATTCTGTGTTTGTTTTTAAATCGTGTGTGATGGTAATGAGAGCTTAAATACTTACATTGTGACTTTGTTCCTTAGGAACTTCTTGCAGATCAACAAGTTTCACTTATACAAGACATTGGTGTTTTTCTATTTCTAAGTGATTAGTTCATTAGGTCAGATACATGTCCTGGGTGCTGCACAACTGGAAGATGCTAGGTCCTACCATGTTGGTCTCGGCACCTAGTCGTTAGAATATGGGAAACGTTATAGGAGTACCAAGATGTCCCAGAGAGTACACAAAAGCAATCATATGTCAGTGAGGGTGAGAACCCTGTTATGCTCATTCTGTTTCTTCATCCCTAATTGGCAGGATTTGTTTAAAGGGTTTGCCCGGCACCTCTCTCACTTACTGGCTGCAGACAAGAGTCCTCTCCGTAAGACAGGTGAGTTATCAGGTGATGGCTGGGGAGGAATGTCTAGCTAGTGCCTTGTACCAGTAGATACTGGATCTAACACGAGTACAAAATGATCAGGCAGCCAGCTGTGTATGGTGGCTGGGGGGGGGGGGTAGGGTAAAATAATCTAATATGTGTAATTGAAGAAAATATTTGAAATATGCAAGTGGTGTATCTAAGGTATAGGAATTGGAAGGTGTATGTGGAATGTTATAAGACTGGTGTCAGCACATAGTTTTCATTCCTTAGCATCTCCTCGGTGTTTCGGTGGTAGATCATTTCATTCTCCCCGAGTCCCCTATTCTTTAAACAGCATTTGCCACTGGAATATTTTCATGGTTCAGAGCATTTGTGCAAATGTGCATGAGAGAGATGTAGTATCAAACTAACCTAATTTTGCTTGTGTGTTATTGGGAAGGGAGGTTTATGCAGATTCTTTTCTTCATAGATGGCTTGGAGACAAAGCTAAATGATACTATAGTTAACAGTGGTGAACAAGGTTGGGCATCAGTGTATTGTGTGTTCCTTTCTGTTTGTAGTAAAAGAAGAAGCACAGAGACTGATCAAGGAATTTTTCAAAACCCGTGACAAGTGTGAAAATGAGACAGACTGGCAGGAGCTAACCAGCTTGGAAACATGACACCTGAAAGGCACTGGTTTTCTCTGCTTCCTGTGGCTGCTGGACCCCAAGCACTTAAAGGAATCATCGTAGCTATGGGAGTGGGGTTGTGGTGGACCCAGTTAAGCACTGGCCTGGGGGAAAGGCCTTTGAGATGTTATCCTAGCTAGGTAAAGTCTGTTGTGCAGATGAAGTCACCAATTTTAAGTTACAAGGCTGCCCTGTGATACAGTCAACTTTGCTTGTTTTAGACATACCACGAGACACTAATTGATTCTTTTGCTGACTAGGAATCTTGCTGCTACCCAAGATTTCCCGCCTCAACCCCCAGTCCGTTACTATGTTTTTTTAATTAGCAGCAGCAACATCACTCAGAGTTGTCATGGAGTACATTTGCTTTGAAGAAGGCTTTCTCATTTTGATACAGTGGGAGGGAGTCTGGCAGAGCTGCTTTGCCCAGGTCCCTTTTGATTTGTGTTGTTTGTGCTGAAAAGTGTCTCCTTGCACTAGAGTTATTATTTTTTAAACTGTGCATATTGCAATAAGAATGAGAAGTGCTGCCAGGGACAACTCTCTCTGTCAGAAAGTAAATTTGGGGCCTAACTAAAGGTTGCATGAAATCAATCTACAGTATAATAAAATCCAGAAAGCTACCTCTTTAAACAGAGAGCAGCTGCTATGGGAAGCGGGTGATTTTGTAACGCCAGCAGGGCAGGGGAGGTTATTGGTGCCAGTTCCTGTCAGCTGTGTTATCCCAAATGACTCCACTCTCACATGAGGTTGTGAAATACATGTTTGCCAACTTCTATGCTCCCCATGGCCATCAGAGTTGTGTTACATACAAATGCATGTAACATGTAGTCAGACACTAATACAATTTTATTTTTCAGGAGAGAACAGTCTTCTTCAAGGCTTGAGGGCATGTCCTTGCTTACATAAGTTGAAGAGTTTTATATTTTGTGAAACCTCAGGGATAAATAGAGGCCATGGGGCAACCCTTCCCTCCCCGCCAAATTCTATTTGGTGGTTACTAGTGTTTATATTCTGTTTTTTGTTTGCAGTAAACAGTTGTATCCAGGAGCACC
Source organism: Podarcis muralis (assembly GCF_964188315.1). Taxonomy (NCBI): domain Eukaryota; kingdom Metazoa; phylum Chordata; class Lepidosauria; order Squamata; family Lacertidae; genus Podarcis; species Podarcis muralis. Next base: position 34,968,951 of record NC_135656.1, on the reverse strand, counting down.
TCCTTCTGATGAAAAGGCCTAATACGTATTTCAGGAAAGTTGTTGCGATTGCAATGTATAATTGCATTTTTCTTTGTGCATATGGAATAAGTCTAAAGAAATCAGAGACCTTTGCAAATAGCTTATTACTGACATGTGATTCCAGGTAGGTTCACATTAGGGCTGCTTCACAAGCTCTGTGATGACAGGTGCGTTTGATGCACGGTAAGGAGTCCTGGACATTTGCACCTGCAGAAAACATGAGTGTGTTGCATGTGCAGAACTATGTTTTTCAGGTGTATATGCAAAATACTTTACAGGTTATAATATGAGATGTAGCCATTTGTATTAGCCACTTTGTATTGTCCATCAGGATGTTAAAAGAACCAGCCTTCCAAATATCACAGTTGACTGGGCAGAGGTGAGTCTGCACAGCAGAGTCTTTGGTATGAGGGCTGTGCAAGTATTCACTTAAAGCCATATTGCTGCATTGTGCCTCTCATGTCATCTTATCAGACTACTGTGACAAAACTGCCCAGGGGTTTTAGCAGGAAGATGCTGCTTTATTTATGTATAGTTCAAGTTCGACATAGACTGTAGATTCCCTGCTGGGATTATGGTTTTTTTACAATTGTATTTTCTTCTTCTGTGCCTTAGAGAAGCATTAACCTTTTCCTTTAGTGGAAACTCCCTAGACAAAGGTGGGCCTGGCAGAGGGACCCCCTTCTTAATAGCTTGCACTTGGGAGCTAGGGGTTTGTTACTTTAAAAGGTTCATGGTGAGCTGCTAATAAAATGAATGTTAAAGAGCTTACACTGCTTAATCTCATTATTTTTACCACTGGAAATCACACACAGGGGCCAGGGCAGTAGCTCATATACAAAGGAAGGATCTTCCTGCCCACCTTGGGAGAGGAAGAAGCAGCCGAGATAACATCACCCAGCCCCATACTGCTCTGACTCTTGTAAGAAAGAGTGGTAGGGGGGTTGATCAGCTGAGAGGCAAGCTCCCTGCCCCCCCCACAGCTGATCAAGCCCCTCCCCCTCCAGTTTGCATAAGGAATATTTGTACTGATGCTGCTCAGAGCACATATATGAACCACAATTAAACAAGCATCAAGGAGAGTCACGACAGCCATTGAGGACAGTAAAGGTAGAATGCCAGTGCTTTAATAATACCTGAACATCTAGGTAGTGTAAATTTGTCAGCGCCAGTAACGGTGAAAGTCAGCAATGCTTTGGGTAAACCTGGATCTGCTTTGAGCAAAACAAACTGTAAATACCCGTGTCCTTCCTTGAACTTCATTACATGTAATAAGAAGCATGTCTAGAACTGTTAAGCCAGTTTTGCTCTCTAGTAACTGAAAGGCTAAACGTGTGTGTTTTTTTAAAAAAAAACGCATCTGAATAAAGAGGGAAAATCTGCAGTGAGGTTGGGCTTAGGAGGCAGAGCAAGAACCAAGTTAACAGTGCTTACTTCAGATGCTTGTGATGAACAGAATTTGCATGAAGCTTTATGATTTCAGAGTTCAAAAAAAAGACATTTCTGCCACTCACTAAGCCTCAGATTCGGTTTCTTCTAGGATGATGGCAGTCGTGTGGTACAATGCTTTAGCCTGTCAAGATAGAAACTTCAATGAAACAAAAGTCCCTCATCTGCCATCTCTACTTCCTTCCCCCTCATTTTGAGAAATCGTTTCATTTTGTGCTTGCACCTCTACTTTCCAAAAGGAAGCCCACACCAACTAAAAAAATATTTTTAAGTGAGAGCCAGATGGAGCCTTCGTTTACTAAAGCTTGGTGTTCCTTGTGCCAGTATTTTTTAAAAAAACAACAAAAAAAATATCCAGTAGTCAAAAGCCTTGTAGTTAACTTGTTTTCCCATATGGCGGTCTTTCTCCTGCTTCAAAAGCAACGCTGTCCTGTGGTTCAGCTACACAGGTTGGCAGTAGCACCTCCAGGGAACCACGTGCAGGAACAGTGGGTTTAGTTCCAGATAAAGGACTCCTCACTATGCTCTTCCTGCAGGCCAGAGATGTACCCTATCCCCAAGCATACAGCATGAAAGGGGATGCTGCAGAACAGGCTTCCTGCCTTTAATCCCATGAGTTGTTGCTTTCTAGCAGCAGAACATACCTCTTTGTAGCATACCAGTCAGTGCCTTGGGGTAGCTAGAAATTCACTTGATTTTAACCTCTAGAAATAAGTTCTGCCAAGAGCCCTGAATGACTGGTTGTAGAAAGAGCAGGCTTCTATTATGGTGTATTGCACTAGGGGAATGCCACAAACCAGAAATAAGACTAATTTAAGGCCGTAGTATACTGCTAAACCCTAGTAAGATTCGGATCTCCCAACTGTGCTGTGTCTGTTTTTGTAAACTTGGTTACGGCCCAAAATGTGCAAAGCTAAAAATTACATCTGGATCTTTTAACTTAAGAGGCGACGACCAGGGATATTACCTGCTTCAATTCAAACCAAATCGTTTTGGGATCTGCTGCTGAGCCATAGTTAATTTCCAGGCCAGGAAGCCCAGATTCATTCATGGGGCGCAAAGTCCGCATCCTCTGTATCGTCGCCAGTGGAATGAGGCTGTGAAGGTTCTGGGTGAAGGGAGGGAAACTGCCGTTAGGACACGTATATTGCAGTGGAGGATCAAAAGCACCGCATGACTATTAAGAAAACCTTCTGGATCAGGTCAGTGACTCATCTCATGGCAGCGTCCTGTTCTCATAAGTAGCCAATCATATGAGAAGTTAATTCCTGTTATTTTGTCCACACGAGCTTTCGCATAATTTAATGCATGTTTCAAATTGCCTTTTAGGAGTCCTAATTCGACAGCAGTCCTCTGAACTGAGCAAATATTCATAGCAGAGTCTCCCTCCCCCTGAAACTGCCTTTTCAGGGACATTCTTTTCTCAAAATGTAAATCACTCTATACACCCATTTCATGATATTCCATAATGCAGCTGCAGGAATAGTAAAAAAAAGAACAACTTGAAAATTTTGTGGAAATTACTCTGTTCCATCATTCTCCACAATTATTCTTTATTGAAATTATTGTAAGTACTATTAAAATAATAAGGTTAATTCAGATTCTGTACGAAGCCTGCCAAAGCACACTTGGGTAATGCTCACTGTGGGTAGCTATGACATTTACATGCTGATTACTATATTCAGCCCAATCACATGGAAACTCACTGATTTGTTTAAAAACGAGGATTATTGTGACATCTTGAAAGCTAAAGAAGCTTTCATGGACCAGAGCCCACGTTATGAGATACATAAAGGGTTCTTACTGTTAAGTTTATGAAACAGATGAACATTTCAGAAAAGTTAAACTAGATACAACTGTATGAATTTTCTTTTTTTTACGTGCAGACCCAGGAAGCAAAGGGCTATGCTCCCTTATTTTGAGGCCCCAACCCATGTTGGTCCACCACACTTGTGATTTATAGTTGAAACCAATGTGAGTTTTCCTCTTAATGCATTAATGCCTCCCTGAACCAGGTAAGGATAGCAGATGGGGGGCGGGGGGGGGGGTGAGGATTAAAGCCCCCAGCATGGTCCTGATCTGGATTAGGCCTCTGCACTTGCTACTCTAAAGTAAGCTGCTAAATACTCCAGGGATTTCTACTAAAGCCATACCTGGGTCTTCCCATTCACTACAATGATCTGTTCCTCATTCACTCCTACAAAGCAAGGCGTGGGGATCCCAAGTGTACTGATCTTCTCCACAGTGTAAACGTTGTAGCCAAAAAGCGGCAGCTGGATCACGTGCTCTGGGACAAGAGAAGGAAGCGGTCATGATGTCAAACCCCCACAGGCCAAGCCAAACCACAGAATCATCAAACCATCCGACTATTTCTAGTAGCAATGGGGTTGCCCCATCTCCTGAAAAGAATATGGCTAAAAGGCAAGACTATTGTGCCATGCCTGGTATTCCCAAGGCTGCCACAGCCAGAGGGCACAACTACCCTGGCATACCCTAAAACTACAGAAGCAGTGATTTGTCACATTATTGATAATGCAGTACAGTTCTACAGTCACACACAGTGGCTTATATCCAATATAGAACACAAGTCCCTTGTTCTGTTAGCATAGGATTTAGCTCCCACCCCACCCCATCTCTTCTGGGGAAGGTACGGGACGAAAATACCATTACACAAAGGTAAATCTAATGGGACGAGTGCATTGGATGCCACCTATTTTCATTGTTTGGAAGTTATAGTGTAGCTGGTGCAGCAAAAAAGGCTGTTTGCAAAGTGTGAACAGCGGGGACCACCTTTCTGTTAGGATATTTCCGTTCCACCTTAAAAGGGAGCAGGTTGTGAGTCACAGAGTCTGCGTATTTCCTGTTTCACAGGATGCTTCTGTTGTGTCTTTGCTTTCGTTTTCTCTGTCTGTGCCTGAACACGCTAGCAGGCGGTCATGGTTTTCTTTGTTCTGACCAACGTGGAATAAACTTGTAAATATGCTCTCCTGCTGTGCATCTTTTGCTGTGTGGATTCTGCTGAAAGAGTGTGCACCAGCCTAGGAATGTGGCAATCTATTTCTAAGGCTTCGTGTCGCTAATTGCTGAGACTGCGTGACTACGGGAGGTCGATGGATCGTCCGGCAGCCGGCTTGGGGGCTCAGATGGACGTTATCTCCCTGGCAGTATCCCAACAATTTCTACATTCAGCTGGAGGGATCCTGCAGATGGTGATCATGTTTTTTGTTGGGTTTTGCTGACACCAAGAGTTCTGCTACATAAAAACATGAACATTTTGCACTCACATTTTGGCTACCCTACAGACCAGTGTCCTGATCAGAATGGCTATTGTGTGTTTCAAAAAAGGTGATTGATGGGACCAGAAGAGTGATAATCCACAGATTTACAAAAATATCATTAGAATTACTTGAACAGTAATAAAGGAGAACTAGGAACAACCTGTGACCATCCTCCTCTAGGAACCTAGAGGTGATCTTGCTGCGCCAAAGGAAAAGAAAGTCACAGGCACTAAGACATACTATAAATAAATGCCTCAATCCATTTTACCGCTATGATTTGTAGATGCTTGCCCTTAATAGAAAGCACGTTTTGCAATATGTATGCATTTTCCCTCAAGTCATCTACATGCACATAAAAGAAAAAAGCCAGACTCAGGGAAGATCTCACTGAAAGTCAAGCGCTGGGTAACGTGGGAATCAGTAACATACTTCATAACAATTAGGTTGAAGAATGAAATAAGATAACCCCATGTAAATTGCCTTGAGTTCTTTGGAGAATGCAAAATAAACATGTCAGTATGCTCCTGGATTCCATGCCTTGATGTTTGGGGGGAGTACCATGTGGCAACAGGAAACCGGCAGAAAGTTTGGGATTACAGAGTAAGATCATACCAGCTCCAACCGTATTGCCCACTTGAACTTACCAATGAAACTGATTTTTGCCTCCTGTCGCTCAAGTTGTTTCGTGGTTTTCAGCTGATAGGTGACGGAATTTTGAACAATGACTGGGTTGATGAGGCGTGCAACGTCATCAGGGATGTAACTTACTAGTTCCTCTCTATTTAGGTGATCAGAAAATAAAGGTATGGTTAGGATGCATAGCTGTGCTCCATGGAAAGAAATATTTGAACAACAATTCAAGAATACTACTACTTCCTCTTCTCCTCGGGCTGGGTTTAGTAGAAAAAACTGCTTACCTTGGTTCTCGAACGGCTTAGTTGTCGAAGAAATCAGCTCCCAAACAGCGAAAACCCGAAAGTGTTCCAGTTTTCAAACATTTTCTGGAAGCTGAACGTCCAACGCGGCTTCCGCTTGAGTGCAGGAAGTTCCTGCAGCCAATTGGAAGCCGCACCTTGGTTTTCAAACTGTTTCGGGAGTCGAACTGACTTCTAGAACAAATTACATTTGAGAACCAATGTACCTCTGTACTCAGATTGTGTGAATGGTGCCTTCATTTAATGTTCAGTAGATTAATTAGAGGATGTGAGAGGAAATAAACTAGTAAGCAGGACCTCTTGCATCATTTCTCTCACCCCCAGGGTACATGGACCATGTAAATCAAGAATGGTGAACCTGCAGCCATCCAGATATTGCTAGTCTAAAATTCCTATCACCCCTTAGCTCTGGCCATACTGACTGGTACCGATGGGATCTGGAGCTTCAATATCTGGAAGGCCACTTGTTCACCACCCCTGAAGTAATCCATAATGGGGCTGAAATTTAGCATGCAAAAGTGCTTAAGAGTACAGAATCATCCACAACCTATAGTTTGTGACAGAACCTAGTCCCTTTATCACCAGGGCCGGCCCAAGACATTTTGCCACTTAAGGCAAAACAGAGAATGGTGTCCCTCCGCCACCACTGTCCTTCCTGCCTCCACCGCCTGAGGTAACTGGAAGGGCGGGGGGAAAGGAGGCTAGAGAGGAGCAGGTGGCAAGAGTGGATCCACTCTTCCCAGACAATGGCCACGAGCTACAAGCACAGGAGGTGGCAAACGGCACATTCCTCAGGCATCTGGATTCTAGCTGTCCTCAGCCAGCCGCCTGAGGCGACTACCTCACTGAGGTTAATGGGCGGACTGGTCCTGTTACCACTTTCTTTGCTTGGAACAGTTACCATTAGCAAACAAGTATGAGGGACATTTTACCTGCTCTGTCTCTAAACAACATTGGCTAAACCCCCAAAATGGCAGGGAGGAGTCAAGTAGCTCTTCTGAGTGTGTGGACTAGGAGCGTGACAGTATGCACATGCTCTGAGGAAGACAAGAAGAACCGCTGAGGGGGGTATGTGAATAATGAGGATCTGGCCAGGGCCCTCATCTTGCCTATATTAAAGGATGGTTGGACTTTGTGAATACATCTTCACCCTCCCTGAGATGAGTCTTCTTGACACAAGTAGGGAAATGTCTCTGCCAAGCATCAGGTTCTGGCCTACACAAACCACCCAAGGCTATGAACAGGAGACTTACATGGAAGGGATTGATCCAGCTCCCTTGGCCCAGTGCTGGAGCAGAGCCAAGGCACACACCAGCTTCTCTAGCTCCCTGGTGCGTGGCAGCAGCAGCTTCCCTTTCATATAATTCTGCAGCACCTAGGAAAAACCCACAAGAGTGTTGGAGATTCATTCCCCGTGTCTGCAGTCATGGGATTGTTGTCTATCACATGATGGTGTATGTTTTCATTTCACAGTGTGGGAAGTGACGGAGACAGGATGTTTGTGTTACTGTGTTCTGTGAAGTGGGACTATTGTCCTTTGTTCTCATGGAGCCAAGTCAGAATGCTCCAAGTGTATTATATGTAAATAAACGTAGATTAGCCAAAATGCTGTGCTACTGAGGTCTGTTACACAAACTGCGAATACGCTGCGGATCCCTAAGCGTGCTAATGCCTTTTGGTATCAGTCGCTGTGATGTTCAGGCAAAAGAAAGCTTTTGAAGCTCTTGAATGACCGACCAGGAGAGAGAGAGCATGCCAGTCAGGCATGTGTCTCTACCAGGTTCCTACACAAGAGTAGGATGCTCCTAACAAAGAGAGCATTGCATCGTACTTCACTCTTTGCCTACAATCCCTTGAGCAGGAACCAGCAGGGAAGCATTTTGCTGGTTGAACAACACAGTCCTATTAATGGCTACATATCTCTAGATATTCAGCAAATTCTGGCAGCTGATGCCCTGAAAGTGTCCCAAACATCAAGCTAGGTCACAGCAAATTTAGCCTAATGGGAACAAGATGTCACCATACGCTCACAGGCAATGTGTGCGGCATCTTCAGCGGAATCCCCAGCCTTTTGCAAAGGGTTCCTTCAGACATCCTTTTTATTGTGCATTCATTGTGATTTCTGCTCATAATGGCATTGGAACGGTCATCTGCAGTTCTGATTTCAGCACTGTTTGTGCCTTCAAAAAATTTTGGGCAGACATGCAGCTTTGTTTGCCATTGAAATCCTGTAACTATGTATTTGTTTATAAAATTTACAGAATTTTACATAAATTTTACAGATTGCAGAAAAAACTCAAAGCGGTTTACAAAAAAAAGATAACATTACCACTAAAAGATTTACAACTGTAATTTAAAACGCACAGAAGGAAGAAAGGAGCCTCTCCTTAAGCTTACCTGGTTGAAGTGAAGGTTAATATACATGTCATTCTCAAAGTGCAATGGTGTCCTCCAGGTGATCCTGCAGAACTCCAGCTCTATCGAACTTCCCTCAAGCAAATAATCATGGATGTACTCAGTCTGGCGCAAGGGACGTGCAATCTTACCTGCATGGCAAAACAAGAGACACAACCCTGCTCACCTGAACATCACCCCCACTTCTAAGTAAAGCAGAGAGAGCAGGATGTGGCGCTTCAAGTCATCCTCTCCCCCATCAAATCAAAGGCACCTTATTCCCCAGGATTTAGCCCTAACAGCACCATGTTGCACATTCCTGCACAAGGCGATTTCATGTGAAACGGACTGGTCAACAACAGCTACTACATCTCATTCATACAATCTGCACCTATGTCTCCATCTGTCCCCATTAGAACCTTGAAGGTTTTGGTGGTGTTTTTAAGATGAAAATAAAAGATCTAAATTCACTCTCATTTAGTGGTGCCATCACATGAAGGATTTTGGAAGCCCTCCATCAATACAGCCTCAATAAGCCACCCCTTACCTTGGGCCCGGTATGCAGTCTGAGAAGTGATTCACACTGCCTCTCTGCATACTGGCATTCCTGGGCTGGTGGGCACTTGCTGGTCTTAGGAGGGATGCGAGTCCACCCAGGTCATGCTAGTCAACAAACTACCATATTTTTCGCCCTATAGGACGCACTTTTCCCCCTCCAAAAATGAAGGGTACCCCATCTTGTCTTGATTCGGTTGCCATTTACTCATCTACCCTGCTCCTGCTGTTGGGCAGTCATCTTTAGCACATTTCATCATATAAGTAAGTATCCTGCAGCTGACCATTTGCCACTGCTATGGGGGCACCTTACCTTTATCTTTGTTGGCCAGGATGGCAAATTCCTGAATCTCTTCTGGCTCAGTGACCCCCATCTGCTCAGCGATTTCTTTCATGATGTCTGCAGCAACCTACAACCAAAATGGGAAAGGAATACTTTTAGCCCTTACCCTGGTGCTGGCTGTCTAAAAGTAGCATCCTAGCCATTTGTAAGCAACTGGAAGGGCTTCCAAACACAAGGGAAAGACCTGTGCTGGCATAAGTTCCAGCCCCCCTCATTTAGTGATGGGAGGGAGGAGGGCTAGCGAGATTTTATAGTACAGTATAGTGGTACCTCAGGTTAAGTACTTAATTCGTTCCGGAGGGCCATTCTTAACCTGAAACTGTTCTTAACCTGAAGCACCACTTTAGCTAATGGGGCCTCCCACTGCTGCCGCACCAACAGAGCACAATTTCTGTTCTCATCCTGAAGCAAAGTTCTTAACCTGAAGCACTATTTCTGGGTTAGCGGAGTCTGTAACCTGAAGCGTATGTAACTCGAGGTACCACTGTAGTTTTAATTCCATTGTAATGCGTTCAGCCACAATCAGAAAATAGTAAGTTTGGGAAGGGACAGGTGAGCTGCAAATCAGGCCAGCTTCTGAAAGATATGGCTCCTCTTGGATTCACATCAGTGGGAAAGAAGGGAGAAAAGAGGGAGATGCTCAGTCTGCTCATCACAGGCCCCAGTGGCAAACTGATGCATGGTGAGCTCTATGCATACGATATACACTCTCTCACCTCTGGTGGCACCCTCCTTCCAAATTCAGAGATACTTTGCAAGCAGCCTCTGGGAGGACATGGGGAACTGCTGGAAAGAATGGGGGTTGTGTGGCAAGGCCCCGAACCCTCCCCTTTGTCGGAATAAAGACACTTGACACCAGTATTTTAGGTTAATGGGCTAAAAAAGGCCACAACTTTATTGGTTACAGAATGTGAGTGGTTTTGGCTTAGGAATTGGCACCGAACCGACTATACCTGACTCCTAACCACCTGAAGGAAGTCTCAGAAGGGTTAACCACCGGTAGGGAGAGCCCTGTTGATGCAAACCAACTTGAGCTCCCCCGGGGTTACCGATATAGGTCGTGCCATAGCCATAGCCCCCACCTGGGCTTTGGACAGGATCATGCCCCCCCCAATTCCTTTAATGGAATACCCTTGAAATAGGAGGCGTAGGTGATGGCCTCTACCTTCCCTCCCCTCCAATCTAATACACCAATGCCTAACCGCCACCCGAGCCAAACGGCTCACTGCCAATACCCTCACACCTGTAACCAACTCCTAAAGCACGCCATGCCCCCCCCCCCGGCTGCCCGGATTGGTTGGCCTGGGGGCGTGACACGGAGGGGACTCCCTATGAGGGGCTAGCCACAACCCTGCGCATGGGGCGGGCTCGTCTCCAGCCCACAACTCCATTTCCCTGGGAAGGGAAATGGCTAAATCACAGTGTACAGATGCAAGCCCTTATGATTCCCTTGGAAGTCACTGAGTTCATGAGACGAAGAATACAGGAAGCTGCCTTTGACCAAGACAGACTTCTTCTCCAACTAGTCCAGGACGTATCTTCCATGACTAGCAGTGGCTCTCCAGGCAGAGGCCATCCACATTTCCAGCTACCTAACCTTTTTTAAAGGGAAGCGGGTGGCACTGTGGGTTAAAGCACAGCCTAGGACTTGCCGATCAGGTCGGCAGTTTGAATCCCCGTGACGGGGTGAGCTCCCGTTGCTCGGTCCCTGCTCCTGCCAACCTAGCAGTTCGAAAGCACCTCAAAGTGCAAGTAGATAAATAGGTACCGCTCTGGCGGGAAGGTAAACGGCATTTCCGTGCATTGCTCTGGTTCGCCAGAAGCGGATTAGTCATGCTGGCCACATGACCTGGAAGCTGTATGCCGGCTCCCTCGGCCAATAAAGCAAGATGAGCACTGCAACCCCAGAGTCGGCCACGACTGGACCTAATGGTCAGGGGTCCCTTTACCTTTACCTTAATCTTTTTTAACTGGAGGTGACGGAATGAATCTGGAGACTGGGACTCTCAGTGTGCAGTGCAGCTGCTCTAACTATGCCCCCACCCCACCCCTGGAAATAAGAGAAAATAATAGCACAAGCATAACAGCCCTGGCTCAGATGGGTGATGAGACTGACCACAGGCCCCTGCAATAGAAAGAGGCTGTTTCAATGGCAGAAGGTGCAGAAATTGCTCTCTTGATCTCTGTGTCTAAATAGCATTTTGAAAGATGGGGTCACCTACTCTGAGTCATATTGGTAAGGAGAGATGAAAATCAAAATACATAAATATTTCAAGTCAGTCTCATCCACCCAAAAAATGGACATTGCCAGCACTGACCCCACAAGCCCCCCACCCCATAACACACTGATGAACACGCCAAAGAGGGACTCACCGTGAATGTCTTGATTTTCGTGTTGTATCTCAGACCTCCAGGTAGGTTGACCGATATATGACGTGAGCCACGTCCCTTCTACCAACGGGAAAGGACTCAGGGTTTGAGAGAATCCAGTACAGACATCTTTGTCCCCTTCCCCAACAGCAGGATCCAGGCAAATGTAATCACTTTGAAGCCCCACTGGTTTCCATTACAGATTCCAGCATCTGCTTGCCTCTCACAGTGAAATGAATAGGGCTTAAAAACCTGACCTGATTGTGACCTTTGGGGTTTTCATATCTTTAAGAACATAGCTTGGATGAATGAAGATATTTGCATTACTTAAGCATGCTCTGGATTTTCAGCATGGATCAAACGCATTGTGATTTCCGGGAGAGCAGCATAGCTGGATGGGGAAGATTCCTTTTGCATTTCCTATTAGCAGCTCTTATCTCTCTCAAATCCTGATTCAGCCACATCCATCATCCCAAGAAATTCTGTCTGTTCCTCAGAACATCCATCGCTATCGCTAACACCTCTCCTCACAAATCCCATCCACAAAGGAAACTCAGTTCCCCTTTATAAGCACACATGTAGCCTCACAACCTCCCAGTCAGACGCTAGTAACGCCTCACAAACAATCTCAACCAGTATACAATCGACTCCTCTTCTCCCTTGCTGAATATTGTCTCCTTCCCATATATATCCACAGAGTTCCCATCATGCAGCACATAAAGCAAGGGCCGGGCCTCCCATTAACCAGAGTGAGGCGACTGCCTCACACAGCAAGGGGCACCATGCTATAAGTGCCACACAGCCTGTCCTTAAACTGTCCTGCTTCCCTCAAGTGTAGTGGGAGATGCTGTTCCATTGCAAGTATGAAAATAAGATTCAACTTTTGCCTCTTAAGTGTAATGTGTGCCTATATGTACTATTTTGTCCATTGCTCCAGGCAGCAAAATGTCCAGGCACAACCCTGCATCAAGGAAAGTCCACTCCACGGTTCCTGTACTGGAACATACCTCCTAGCCCCAAATATTTACTGTCTCAGGGACTTGCCTTAGTAACCCAAATGGTAGAATACCCCCTTCAACACCCGACCTCCTGCAACTATATTTCACTCAGTTACCAGAAGCGCTTCAGTCTCCACACGGAACGGCAAGTGTCGACGGCCTCCGTACATGACCATTTTCCTCAGGTTGCTCTGGCAAATCCTGGCTATTTCTGTGGTTGAGAAAGGGCAAAGGGCTGAGCTTGTCACCTCATGAGTCTTACAAGTGCTGCCTTACGAGTACTACAAGCTAGAGAACTCTGCTCAGTTGGGATTCTGAATTTAGCCCCCGATTTGGTATGAAGACTGGAGCCCCAACAACCCTTCAGGATATCTCTTGCCTTGTGACAATGAAGGGAAGCCCAAAGAACCACACGGGAGTGAGGCAGTCGGTGATACTGTGCCCAGCACTGGGAAGATCCCACCAAACCCCTCAGCTAAATTCAATAAAGCTTTGAGTTACTTCTTCCACAGCCAACCTCATTAACTTAATCACAGACCAAAGAAGGCCAATGGATTCTTTCCATACCTCTTGGGGTGGTCAGCTCCAAGTCCATTATGGTTGTTACGGCCTCCTACTCTAGCCCTTACCCACCCAATTTTCAGCTGAGTACCTTGAGGATGATGGCTTTAACAGAGGATTGGACACATTCATTGAGGAGAGGGCTATCAGTCATGGCGGCTATGCTAGGCCTCCACAGTTGGATTTAATAATGCTTCTGAATACCAGTTGCTGGAAACCATGGGAGGAGAGAGAGTTCTTGTGCTCATATTCTGCTCCCTGGTTTCCACAGGCATCTGGTTGGCCACTATGAGCACTAGATGGTCCATTGTCCTGATCCAACAGACTATTCTTATGTTCATATCCCTACCAGCTGAGCCTCAAGGGCTAGGGCCTACTGCTCATATAATTTACTGGAGCAAAGTTTGGAGTTCCTGGCTATCATAACTTGAGGAGACATTGTGTAGACAACAGCCACATGTATGGAATCTTGTTGAATTATGGAATCCTGCAGGTGGTGTGACCTCAGTTCAAGTCAGCAAAATCCCTCCCAGGACCACCACTCCAGGAGTGAAGTAAGAGCCGCTTCTTGCTCTCCCTCACGCTTCCCTTGGTGCTGAATGAAGCCAGCACATATGGCCCCAAGGGTGGGAGGCAGACGATACCTGTGCTGGAAATGGGGTCAGAGCTGGCCTGCTGCAGGTACTTGGTGGCATATGGCATCAAAATGCTGGAAGGGAGGAAGTATCCAGTCAAGAGGCCCAGGAGCCTCCAGCCACGGAGACAGCTCTCTCTGCAGGACAGAGAAAAACATGGGAGATTTGGCTGAAAGGGATCCAGGAAGAAAGGAAGGCTGAGGGGGAGAGAAAAGAGAAAAGTTGGAAGGGAAAGATGGGGAAATGAGAAGCTCCAAGGAGTGAGAGGGGGATTATGTGTGTCTAAGGTACTCCATATGGGACGCGGGTGGCGCTGTGGGTTAAACCAGAGCCTAGGACTTGCCGATCAGAAGGTCGGCAGTTCGAATCCCCGTGACGGGGTGAACTCCCGTTGCTCAGTCCCTGCTCCTGCCAACCTAGCAGTTTGAAAGCACGTCAAAGTGCAAGTAGATAAAGAGTTACCGCTCCGGCGGGAAGGTAAACGGCGTTTCCGTGCGCTGCTCTGGTTCGCCAGAAGTGGCTTAGTCATGCTGGCCACATGACCCGGAAGCTGTACGCCGGCTCCCTCGGCCAACAAAGCAAGATGAGTGCTGCAACCCCAGAGTCAGTCACGACTGGACCTAATGATCAGGGGTCCCTTTACCTTTAAGGTACTCCGTGTACCTGCTTAGTTCATAAGACACGCATCTTCCCTGAGGAAGAGCAAAGAGCCTGAAGTAGATGAGCCCTGCAGCTGCTCCAAAGAAGTCGCAGGTGTTTACAGCACAGAGTTCACTTTAAGGTCCTTGACTTTCAAAGGCTATGATTCAATACAAAGATCCTAAGGGGCAATTACAGCCTCACAGCAGTGAGGCAGGCAGATGGAAGGCACAAAAGCCACTGAATCAACACATGGGGAGGTGATTGTTTTGTTTTGAGTGTGTATGTTGTGTGTTTTACTTGTGAACCACCCTGAGGTCTACAGATGAAGGGCAGTTCGCAGTTTAATAAATCAATATGTTTAAGCCCTGACTTCAACATTACAATTCCCTTTATTCAAGCCCACAGCCACAGTCCTCAGCAGATGAACATACAGTCCATGATTGACAGCGAGGAAGACAGCAGAGGGACGGGAGGATATACCAGAGTCCCAACTTGATATCTGAGGCTAGACTGCTCTCTCATTGACTCCTCCCTTCACATGAATGGGATCAGTCCTGTTTTATAACAAGCCATAAATGAGAGCTACGTAACCCTGACATTTCTGTAGTGCAGCTGAATGGGCGGCCGCAATGTCTGGGAACCCGGAAGGCTAGTGCTGAATTTGTAGAATCCTCAGTATTTGTGATCTTGTTTTCAATAAAAGCCCAAAGAGGGTTACAGAGAAAACCAACAATTTTCCATGAAAAGGGGGCTCTTCTGATGTTACTGGTCATGTTGACTTAGGCCAGTGATGTCCAAACTTTTTTCAAAGAGGGCCACATTTGATGAAGTGAAGGGCCGTGAGGGCCAACCAAAGAGTTGTTGAGATTTTTTTAGGACTTCCCCCCAGGAAATAAACTGCTGCAGGGGCCGGATTAAACAAACCGGTGCGCCATTTTAGGCCCCCGAAACAGACTTTGGACATGCCTGACTTAGGCTGATGAGAGCTGGAGTTGTGCAAGTGTATTGCTACAGGTATAGAAGCCAGATAATATTTGGAAAGGACTCTCTGCACTTCTGGTTTAGAACATTTTCATTATTACTACTTTTTGAAGCTAGTGTGCTGTAGTAGCTAGGCTATGGTGCTTAGACCATGGGCCAGTCCCTATATCCCATACTGACTAACTACACATGGCTGTTGTAAGGATAAAATGGAGGGGACGCCCAAGGACCCCCCAACTTGAGGTTCTTTGAAGAAAGGCATGGTGAGGATTCCAATATATATAAACAACTCCTTTAAAATCCAACACCCAGTTCATGCCCAGAGCCTCAGTGCTGCGGCTCATCAGTAATCCATTACTCAGATCTCTGCTTTTCTTCCACCACTCCAATTTGGCAAAAAATTAAATAGATTGGATCCAACACCCAGTTAAATCAATGTAAAAAAATTGCATCATTAGGGTTCACTCAAAACCCACCCACCAAAAGATCTTGATTTTCTAATGATGAAATTTTCACTCAAATTAACACCTACATCTCCTCTATTCTAACAAGAGGCTCCCTTACTTAACACTTCACACTGACATCCCAATTATCCCCACCCATGTTCCCCTATTCCTTCAATTTCAGAGCTCCCACCGCCCACAGACACACATGCAGAGGTACTTACTGACTGGGGTTCCGCGTGATCTGCTTGATGACCTGGCAGTAAACCTCGTCACACAGATTCTCCTTCTCTTTGCACAGCTGTACAAGGCAGGGAAGCATAAGAGGAAAAGCAGATACATTTCGGAACATCCGTAACTTACATAGAGTAGAAAGACCTCCGCACTGCTTCCTGACTTATCATCTTGCATGGGATTGGGCAATGCAGGGGTCAACAGAGGGGGGTGGTGGTTAAGGGAGCATAATGAGGGCCTGTCTTTCTCAAGCTGACCCCTACTTGGCACCTCTTCCCCCAAGGCAGCCATCAGTGGGTTGGTAATATTACCCAACTCCTCCTAGGCAATCCCGCCCATCCACTGAGGTCAGTGAAGGAGGCTGTTCTGTGTGTCCCATGAAGTTGTGGTTGGTAGGAACACAGGACGAAAGGGCCTTCTCTGATGCAGTGCAAAGGATGTGGAACTCACTGTCCCGGGAGATGCCTCCAGCTTGACTGGTCTAAGATGACGATGGCCAGAATAATTTTGCAGCGGTTTGGAGTCCAAAGATTTGATTGGGTTGTACTTAAGATAGCAACCCCGAAACCAGAATATTCAAAAATAATTTGGCTCAATAAGCACGTTTGTGCATCTAAAACATGGGAAGGCAAACTAGGGCCCGGGGGCCGGATCCAGCCCAATCGCCTTCTAAATCTGGCCCGCGGTCTGGGAATCAGCGTGTTTTTACATGAGTAGAATGTGTCCTTTTATTTAAAATGCATCTCTGGGTTATTTGTGGGGCATAGGAATTCATTATGTTTTTCAAAATATAGTCTGGCCCCCCACAAGATCTGAGGGACAGTGGACTGGCCCCCTGCTGAAAAAGTTTGCTGACCCCTGATCTAAACGGTCCCTTCAACACTCACCTGCATTTGGTATCTTCCAGCTTTTCCTTCCCTTTCATCAGCAGGTATTTGGCCAGACATAAGAATTAAAAATCGCTTGCTGGATCAGGCCAATGGCCTATCTATTCCAGCATCCTGTTCTCTCAGTGCTCAACCAAATGCCTATGTGAAGCCCACAAGCAGGACTTGACTGCAACGGCACTTTCCTGATTAGTTTATTTTATTTACTTTTTACTTTGCTCCCTGATGCTGTTCTGTTTCGGCTTCCCATATTGTGTATTTTAAATTGCTTTATCTCTGAGGGTTGTTTTTTAAAAATAATAATAATGATGTAGGGGCCCCCGTGGGGTTTCCCTGTTTGAAGCAGAAAGGCAGGATAAAAATCTCATTTTAAAAAATCGATAGATTATTTATTTCACATCCTTATAGGAGTCGAGCATCACTTAGGAGAGATTGTGATCTTCCCTTCCCCAAACATTAGCCCATTCTGGTCACCATCACCCACGCAAGCCCATCACAAAAAGAGCCACAAACCTGGAGGATCTCATAGACATAATCAACCTCATCTTTGCTCTTGAGGCCTGGCTGGTCTCCCATGAATCTCATCAGAGCTGCAAAACAGGACTTAGCATTAATCTCTGCTCCTACTTCAGAACTGGAAAAGGAAAACAAAGGCACTGGGAATAGTGAAATTAAGAAAATTGTAGCCTCCTTTTCTGCCAATACTGACAAACCAAGGGGAAAGTCAAATGTCTGGATAATGGTTTCTCCCATTAGGGGAGAAGCAGAAATGCTCTCAGGCCATTCCCCTGGTGCCAGAACCGCATAAATGAGACCTATCCCAGAGCTCTGGAAACACAGCCACTGCCACCTCCCCCATTGCCCAGCACAAGGAAAAACCACCTACTCAGAAAATTTTTCATAGCCAGGTCATTCATCTTGCCATCAGAGTAGAACAGGAGTGATTCTTTGATTGGTTCCTGTGAGGTCAGAATACAAGCAGTCAAGAAGAGGCAAAGCCCAAGAAGGCAGCTGATACCCTCAGCGCAAAGTTCAAGTGGGTCTAGTAGAAGTGTGCACACCCTTAATAATAATTTATTATTTCTATCCCGCCCATCTGGCTGGATTTCCCCAGCCACTCTGGGTGGCTCCCAACAGAATATTAAAAACACGATAAAACATCAAACACAAAAAACTTCCCTAAACAGGGCTGCCTTCAGATGTCTTCTAAAAGTCAGGTAGTTGTTTATTTCCTTGATCTCTGATGGGAGGGCGTTCCACAGGGCCAGCGCCACTACCAAGAAGACCCTCTGCCTGGTGACCCACGTAACAAACACCATCAGATACTTCAGCACTGACTTCCAAAAGGCAAGCTGCCCATCTATCAGGCATCTTTCAACTATCCACATTCCAAGTGATAAAGGAACTACCCAGAGATGACTCCCCTCTCCCTCTGATTTACCTTAGTATGCTGAACCATGAGAGCAGGGTCCTTCTGTTCAGCCCTCATCCCCTTCCATCCCAGCCTAGCAGAGACAGAAGATTAGGGTATTACCCAGGAGAAAAAAACATTCAAGAATCTGGTCTGACATATGCCCTACTCTCCAGCTGCTTTGCAGCCGTAACTCAGTGGCAAAGCACATGCAAACCCGGGTTGCAGGATCTATCCCTGGCATCTCCTAGATTTATTTGGTATCAGGTGACCCTGGAGATCTGGAACAGGTGAATATAGAAGTGGGGAACCCTTTTCAGCCCGAGGGCCATATTCCCCTTTGGGCAACTTTCCAAGGGCCACAACACATGCCATTAGTAGATGAGGCTGAAGGCAAATTGGGTGGAGCAATGAATGGAGATTTTACCATTTTACAGCAGGCTAGGTTACACACACACACACACACACACACACACACAGCCCTCTGATTCCTTCATACAATTTTTCTGAGTTCAACGACACATTTCAGCCAGGCAAAGACACTTGGGATGTGAAACAGAGGCCTAGGGAGAGACTTGAGAATTGGTCCTGGAGGGTCACTCACTTGCCCCCTCACAAGGCCTGAGGTTCCCTGCTCCAGGCACTGGCAGTCTTTTGTTAGAAGGATAGAGCCTGAAATGGTATAAAGCAGCTTTATCTGTTTCCAACAGTGATTCATAAGCGGCAGTCCATGGACTACCAGCGGTCTGGGAAACAACGATAAAAAACAACTAGAGTGAGTTGAAGGTTTTTTGGTTTTTTTGTTTGCTGTGGTGGAAACTTCACAGTTCCTGAGTCTACAATAATAAACGGTTGGCATGAAGAGAAAAGAGAGCCCTTTCTAGGAAGAGGGTAGATGTTGCATAACTTAGATGCATATCAATTAATCAACGTCAGCCCTGGAAGTGGGGAATTCCAAAGGGTGTGCATGGTGGGGCAGGGAATCTTCTTGCGCTAGTGTAAAAAAGCAAAACAAAACAAAAAACTCCAAATCCTTTCCTCTTGGTCTGGGCAACACTTGAGGTAATGTCAAGTCATGTGGATGAACTTCTCCCCTCTTAATATCCCATGATGCCCATACTTTCCTTTGAAGTGGTATGAAAGAAAATGTCAGACAGGTCCCACCCAGGGAAATTTTGTCATCAGAAAATGTAATGCTATCTTAGCACAACTCCTTTAGATCTTGGTACCACCTCATCATAGTGACACAAATGCAGGCAAGTTAGAAAAGTTAGAAGAATTTTTAAACATGATTTTATTGACATGTGTGTGGAAATATACAAAAGGCAGATCAAATGCTATCTGTAAAATTTGATTATATCCCAAGAAAAATAATTTAAACCATATTTTATTTATGTTTACTGAACTCACAAAAAAAATTCAGCACATCATTACAGCACATCAAGAGGGATTTCAGTAAACAAAATGGAGCGAAGAAATAGAAACTGAATAGTAAAGAATTTGCACGATTCCTGGGATTTTGTTGAGAATTCTAGTAAGATGTGTCATGATAAATTCTATGGAATGCATCAAATTAAATATACACATTAGTATTTTAAGGGAATGTGCTCATGGCCTAGGACTTAGCAAAGGAAACGTAAACGAAACCATGGGGTCATAGGACTTTTCTTTTGAGTGAGATTCCTTGCTACCTGAAGTAATAGATGGATAATTTAGCATGTAGCCAGTATTTCCATATCTTATCAATATACTTTTCTGGGAAGGTTGCTGACTTAGGGCTTTCAAGCAATTTTTGTGGGGAAACGGCAAAAACAGCATACACTGCCATAAGTCTGGATTTCCCCTGATTTTTTCTTCTCGATTTCCGCCTGGACACTGCTGCCGACTGCAGTATTCTGGATATGTCTGGGAAAATCAGGATGGATGGCGACCCTATTGCTGACATGCTTCCACTTCCTCACTAGTCATCATTTTGTTGTCATATAGTTGTTTATGGAAGTCTTTATCCAAGCAGCCAGAATGACTGTGTTCAAAACAATTCATTAGCATCGCTTTGGAGGCCCCACATGGCCTAGAGAGCAACTGTTCTGGCAGACATTCCAAAACCATTGTACTGAAGAAGGACATTCCCACCAAAGGTGGAAGTAGGTGCCCATTTGTCCACATTCTTTCCAAAAGTGTTTGTTAGAGTCTGGAAGTATTCACGGGAGTTGAGAGGTTATATACCATCAGCTGAAAAGCATCATATGGGAGCTTCTTTCTGTTCATTTTGACAGCGTAGCAAATGAATTCTCAAATGGGCAATGCAGTCATTATCTTCCAAACTCTTGTCCAAGTAGTCCAGCTCCCAAACACAAATGTAAGAGTGGCTCTCTTACAGAAGGGGTGTTCAGAGGATATTATTTATGGCTGTTATAATATTCATTGCTGATAGGGTAGCTGTTCCATGGATATCTCCAGAGACACAAGTGAGTGTTCGGCTGCCAATTTGATATGAAGTTGGTTTAAAAAGCATGTAGTGATATAGAGGGAGAGGAGCAGGCTCAGCTTTCTTCGGGTTATCTGTGTGAAAAAGAAGGTTCTAGAAGTATTCTTACCTTTGAAGTTTCTTTTTTCCAGTAAGTCTCCTACTCTCATCAATGTTTTTTCCACTTGTGTGTGCGTGCTATCACTAGAAACAGTACATTTCTTGTTTCAAAGGCCCTAGGGCAATACAGTAACCACACAACTTACATGTGTTTAATGTGCGCATTCAGCTTTACATGCTTGAAAAACTCTTTTAAAATTTTTTTTAAAGGAGGCAGAAGTCTAGGGGGGGGAAGACTTTGGCAATCCCACCCACCATTGCACCCAATGTGTTTTGACTATACATGATTGCTCCTAGTATAGCTCAGTCGGCAGAGCATCATTATTATTTTATTATGTGTATACCAGCCTACACCCGCAGGTATAGGAGCATGAGACTCTTAATCTCAGGGTTGTGGGCAAAAAACCTCTACAATTCTATGATTTTGGCTTTAGGAGCAATCCCTGGAGTGTAACCCCTGCATAAGTTATGTGCTTAAAGGTAAAGGGACCCCTGACCATTAGGTCCAGTCGCGGATGACTCTGGGGTTGCGGCGCTCATCTTGCTTTATTGGCCGAGGGAGCCGGCGTACAGCTTCCGGGTCATGTGGCCAGCATGACTAAGCTGTTTCTGACGAACCAGAGCAAGCGCACAGAAACGCCGTTTACCTTCCCACCGGAGCGATACCTATTTATCTACTTGCACTTTGAGGTGCTTTCGAACTGCTAGGTTGGCAGGAGCAGGGACCGAGCAACGGGAGCTCACGCCGTCGCGGTGATTCGAACTGCCAACCTTCTGATCGGCAAGTCCTAGACTCTGTGGTTTAACCCACAGCGCCACCCGCGTCCCAGTTATGTGCTTACTATACATGTGGAATGGTTTGAGTTTGCAGTTATGTGCTTACTATACTGCAAACTCAAACCATTCCACATGCCTATATATTCTGATATATTAGTAACCTAAAATAAGTGGGTACAGAGAAGGTTGGCAGGAGGGGAGAGGAAGAATATCTGCGCCCAAAGAAATTTGGGGTGGGTGGGGGCAAAGACCTTGCCAAAGGACATGCCCTCCTTGGGAACCCATTTGCATACAACTTCCTATGTGGAAGTGGGACAAAAATATGGCATAAAGCTGGAGGGGTAAGGAGCCTGTGGTCTGCAGCCTAATGTCAGGCAGCCCTCAGAGATGGAGTGGCAGTTTGAAAGAAAGAGCAAAGCTACAGCATCTTGCAGTCTTGCTGCAAATTCTACTCAATTTTGGCCCTCTTCCCACCCACTTTCAGCTGGGAGCCCACCCACCATTGCCTTTAGCTCCGCCTGCTATTGGCTGTGACCTCCAGTTGAATTTTCCCATTGGTCAAAGGTCCTTCACGGGAAAGAAGGTTCCCTACCTCTTGTATAAAGGAAATAGAGAGAGGGGAGGTCAGCAGAGGGTTATTCGTTTAAAATATTTTAATCCCATCTTTTTTAAAAATAAAAATAAAATTAAATGGGATTGGGAGTACTGGCTAGTGTTTTGATGCCAACCATGTGTGAAAAAGCTACATACATGAGGAGCAACCATCCCATAACAAATACCAATCTAGAAGCACCCACAATAATTAAGGACTTCTGGTGCATATTACTCACGCGGACTGGGCTTCCTGGAAGTGTGCTGCGGCAAACTCCGTCATAGTATAGTTGCAAGGAGGAGTGCTGGCTGTTGTACTATTGACTTCCGACTCCAGGCTGGAGGTCAAGTTCTGATGGGGCAGGAAGAGAAAACCTTCATATAAACGTCACTTCAGGTTTTATGTATAACTGTTGGGAA
The DNA here is from genome assembly GCF_964188315.1 of Podarcis muralis. Lineage (NCBI taxonomy): Eukaryota > Metazoa > Chordata > Lepidosauria > Squamata > Lacertidae > Podarcis > Podarcis muralis. The sequence goes on along the minus strand of NC_135656.1, from coordinate 34,946,439 downwards.
AACTGCTCTGATTTTTTAAAAAATGAATAGCAGTACATAAGTAATTATTTTATAACTAAGCAAATCATAAATAAATATTTTTATAAGCAAATAATTATAATTAACAGCAGTCTACATATGCTTCCAATAGCAAAAAAAATATATGCCCTTTCTCTCCCACTGCAGAACTCTTTTGGAGCTCTGTATTTCCTCACAGACCTCTCAAATCCACAGGCCCTACTCCCTGTCAGAGTATTTCCCCCCACCCATGAGAGAAAATGTAGAATCATTTGTCGCCAACGCCTCCACCTCCTCCTCCTCACAGCCTGCCTCACCTCCTTGCTAATGTTTCTCTCCAGCTGTGTTTCTCTCCTTAGGCTCTTCCTGACGGCTTCCTGGCGGTTTGTACGGTTTGGATGGTTACTGTGGTAAGTGGGAGCTGCCACCGGCTGCACCATGCTGGAAGGGAAAAGGCCAGAGCGACCTCCGACGGAGCCAAACTGCCAGCCTGTGGGGAAAAGAGGCTGAAATTCACATCTGGACATTTGGGGACGGGGCTGCTTATGAAGCTTCCCTTTCTCTACCCAGGTTCTAGCTAAGTTGCTTCCGAGCCTGTATTTTCTTATGAACCCCTGCACTTCACACATATGCTTAATATATTGTTATGAATGGATGCACACAGATGAACAAAAAATAAAATAAAAGCACCCGGTAATTGAATTTTGTATCAGCAGGACAATACTGGCTTCCTTTTCCTTTCTTCTGTTTTTTACAATCAATACTCTGGATTCAATCAGTTGACTTGTTTTCTCCCACCCCTACTGTCTGGCGCTTTCAGGGGGGGAAAATTAGGGGACTGTCTGCCTTTTTGGGGGGAAGTTTTGGGTTTTTTTTAAGTACAGTACTGCAGAGTCATTCAAGTGAATGCTGGCTTCTGACCTCCTTTTGAAAACAAACAAACCTACGATAATTTCATGAAAAATTTGAAGCAGAATGGAGATGATATCACAGGGATTAGCCAATCCATGCTGTGCACAGCTCACTCTGGCTGCAAATGGGAAGGCCAGGATTCCTTGGAGATTGATCCTTAAGAGCAAGATTGAGCAGCTGGTTAAGTGCAGTGCACTCCCTGCTCAAGTCATTTGTATTGGGATGTTTTAACTGACCAAGTACTATGTCTGTAGCAGGCATGCAGGTTGCTAAGGACCTGGAAATGTGGAAGGAACCTTTGAACAATAACGTGGTCTTTCATGGCCAGACCCTCTCACCTGGCTCCAGTCCCTCCATGCGCAGTAGTTGGATGAAGTCGCCTTTCTTGAAGCTCAAGAGGCTCTTGTCATCTGTTACATAGCTGCGCAAAGCTATGACGTAGTTGGAGTCCTTTTGGTGGGGAGGAGCGGAGAGAGGAAGGAATAGCACAATTAAGGAGTTGTGGTTATTCTGGAGGTGGTGGCAGTGAGTCCTGTACTTTTCTTAAGCAAAGAGTAAAGGTGTTTCAAAGGGGCTTTCATAGAATCATAGAGTTGGAATAGACCACAAGGCCATCGAGTCCAACCCCCTGCCAAGCAGGAAACACCATCAGAGCACTCCTGACATATGATTGTCAAGCCTCTGCTTAAAGACCTCCAAAGACGGAGACTCCACCACACTCCTTGGCAGCAAATTCCACTGTCGAACAGCTCTTACTGTCAGGAAGTTCTTCCTAATGTTTAGGTGGAATCTTCTTTCTTGTAGTTTGGATCCATTGCTCCGTGTCCGCTTCTCTGGAGCAGCAGAAAACAGCCTTTCTCCCTCCTCTATGTGACATCCTTTTATATATTTGAACATGGCTATCATATCACCCCTTAACCTCCTCTTCTCCAGGCTAAACATGCCCAGCTCCCTTAGCCGTTCATCATAAGGCATTGTTTCCAGGCCTTTGCTTTCTCTCACCTTTTTCAGTTCAAGCAGGAAGAGCTCCACCATGGTCTTAATCTGCCGAGCCTTTCGAGAGTGAAGGATGAGCTGCTCATCCTTCAGAGAGAACTGAAGGGTACTGCGGTCCATCAGCTCTAAGGACAGCACATCTGAATAACTGAAAAATCCAGATAATATGGTTCATAGCTGGCCTTTATACCTGGCTAAGTTCAGCGGCTGCACCTTACTAAGGCCCCTGGGACCTTCCTTGCCTTGATGCCGCTCAAAAGAAATCTGAGGTTGGTGCACATATAATAGCAAGCAGAAAAGGTGCCAAGACATGGGCAAGGAGAGAAGATGCAAAGAACAGGAAAAGAAGAGGGAAAAGGCCATCCTGCCCCATTCCCTTGCTTAGATCATCCCTCCATGACTCCCACACAAACCCATTCATCCAATCCAGACTACAGTGTGCCACGATCAGTGTGTTTGCAGAGTTAATAGCTCCAGATGAATCAAGCAACGGAACCAAGCCATGTTTCATATTTTCAATTTACACACTAAATGTATTATTTGATTACTGATTTTAATTGTTTTGCTGCATATCTTATTCTTACTTTTGCTTTATTAATATGCATTGTAAACTGTCTTGGGCTAAATATTGTTAGGACTGGTACATAAATGCCATGGAAAGGGGGAATCAGTTGATCTTGTGAGAGAGAATCAGAAGATATAACTATGCCAAAGATCTCAGGTGCTGCACGGGAGTTAATGTATGCAAGACAGGCCCTGACCACAGACTTACAATCTAACAGCGCAAAGGGAAGTGGGCATACCAAAGGAAGGGGGGAGATGTTTTACTATAGCCATAAAGACCAACACATATTCTGAATCCTACTGAGAACTTGAGTGCCATCAAAACTCACAAAAAAATATTTCCCCACAGAGCTGTGCCATTTTGTGAACCACCCTGAGATCTACAGGAATAGGGCAGTATACAAATTTTAATAATTTTGGATACGTTCCAACATGCAGCCAACTTCTTAGGTCTATATTATGCATTCGTCCACAAAGTGATCAGGTTTGGGTCAACTTCTTGCAGCTTCTCAGCAGCCTCATGAACCCAGAACCCACCACCATCTCCTTAAAGCTGGATTTTACTGCCTCTTACCTGTAGTTGCAAAGGGTTTTCAGCTGCTCAGCATTGAAGCTGGCTGCTTTTGCTCTCTTCAGCAGCCTGAGCCCCCGGTGAGAAACGCCCAGAATCTGAACATCACTCCCGTTTTCTCCCTTTAATAAAGAGGAGGCGGAAAGGACTGACAGAATGTCTTGCGGTGGCCTGAGGGGCACCTTTAGTGCAGAGGTAGCAAGAAGCGTCAGAAAATCTTGCAGGGCAACCAACTCTGAGATGTGTCCATTGGGGGCCAGACCAAATGAGATGGAGGAATAGAGAGAGAAGCCATTATGCTTAAGCATAACGAAACAGAGCGCTGCGAAGGGGGGAAGCCTCATTTAAACATAGGGGGAGGCGTTTAAGGAAAACGTAACTGTGTGGTGTGTTCCAGGTGTCCTATGTCTCATTTAAACCAGGTCACGTCACTTTGTGTGAATAGCATTGGCATGCTGGGGTGGATGGAGGTATAGCCCAGCCAACTTATCATGCTTAACGCTCCACACCTAACAGCTGCCGGCTTTGGTGATTCCAGTGGTGGAGTAAACAGATGGCCTCATGTTCAACCCACAGGAGCTCACATGTAAGAAAAGGATACCGTAAGTGGGTGCCGGAAAAGGCCCTTCTCCGTACTAATCAGTACACTGGGCCAGGCAGATAGATATAGTTTGAGCAACCATTAAGGCAGCTTTCTATGTTCCTCAATAAGGAAGCAGAGCAGCGTGAAATGCTGAGCAGAAAAGTTATTGTCACTCAACTAGCTGTTGATTAAACTGGGCTGGAGAACTTATTCACCAGGGAAAGGGCAACACGACAGTATCTCCTTGCCAATGAGATCATTTCCTAAGTGCAGGGAGTCTCCCCCTCTCAATACACACATTGGCCAGCTTTCAAATATGCAACCTCCCAACTGCTGCATTAAGTTGTTAAGGTACAACAAGTTTCACACACACACATTGGATTATTCTGAATGCATTTGGTTTGGGCTTTGAGGATGTGTTAGGCCTGCTTGAATAGTACCACTTGTATATATGCAGAGCATTTCAAACATTCTGAGATAGTCACATAAATTATTTCCTTATTACATTAGCCCTGTGAGGTACTATTTTCTTACTCCATCTCCAACCCTTGCCCTCAACTGCTTGAAGATAGGACGCTGAGGGAATCATGGTTTGCCTAAGACACCATACAATCAGGTAACGGATGGGATGAGCTTTAACTTGAAGCTTGTGGCTTCACAGTTGGGCCAATGAGCACTTACTGTTCCCAACCCTAACCCTGCGGAAAGCCATCTAATTAGACTTTAATTTGATTTTGACCTGTTTTTAGGAGGTAATTTAATTATTGTTTGATTTTATACTAATGTTATATATCTGATGTTAGCTGCCCTGAGGCTGGGGAGGGTGGGGTATAAATAAAAGTTGTTGTTGTTGTTGTTGTTGTTGTTGTTGTTGTTGTTGTTGTTGTTGTTATTTAAACTGTTTAAAATATTCCAAGTAGTGACCTAGGCAGAGTCAGCACCAATGTTGAGTAGTAGCTAATAAAAGGGTGAGGGACATAAACGAATCACCCACCCAACTCGCAAGCAAAACCCAAGAGAGTCTCTCTCCCCACCCCCTTACAGGAGATAAGGTCCCAGGTCCCTCAAGCAACAGCTAGCCTGACTTACCTTAACTGGGAAAAGGCGAGAGAAATAGTTGGCCCAGTTATCACGAGCAGCTACCACAATCCTCTTCTTTATCCCATCATCTAGAATGGAGCTGGCATCCATGCCCACCTGGAACGCCACTGGAAAGGATGCAGAAAGGAAAACGTTTAATCAGCAGGGACAGGAAATGGTTCAAATTTGTCATTAGTAGTCTTAACAGAGTTAAGCTGTGCTAACTCTGCTGGAGAAATTGGCTCATTCGTATCTTTAGTCAGCCCCCTTAGTTAAGCAGAACCAAACCCCAAATGTTTCAAGCAAGGAAAGCAAAATTCTAGAAGCAGGAATCTGATATTCTGATAGCAAAATCACCACCCCACTTCTTTCTCTCACCTCTCCCCACCTCCCACCACCAAACCTCACAATGCCTATGATAGCAATGTCTCACCTAATGTAACTGAAGACAAAGACGTTATATGTACCTCTGTTATCCATGAAAAATCAGTAAAAACTTTTTTTTTTTACTGTTTAAATGTTGCATTAAATGGTTGTAACTCACCCTGGGATTTTAGGGTGAAGGACAGGTTAATAATACTATATCTGCAAGAATGTAGAGGCAACTCTAACATCTGTTGAATCACACTTGTGGAACGAAGAGGAATCTTAGGTGGTTGTTTGATAAGTTAATAAACTACCGAGACAGCACAAAGTGTGCTATAAGTCCACACATCCCTAATGCACAGCCTGTGGCAGATGCATCCAAGGAGCCTTTTTAATTCCAGGAAGAAGCTGTATGTCCCCAAGACATATGGGGCATGGGTTAGGGTCGAGTGGTTGGAGAGGGGGCTGCTTACCCAACAGGTCTTTCATCTTACGCTTCTCCTCTTTGGAGATCCGAATGCATGACTCCGAATAAGTGTCTGTCATGATCTGAGAGGGAGCAAAGAAGATTGACTTTGATTAGACTCACATACGTCTTACTGGAAACGTCAGTCCAAGAGCTTTGAAGCTCAAAGCAGAAAGCAGGTGCGTGGATTTAAGAAGGCACAAAAACCCAAGGAGAGGAAAAAGGGGAAAGAAAGAAATGTGCAGATGTTAATGGACCAAGAAGAAGGAAAGTGAGTTCACACACACACCCCGCCCCCGATGCTGCTCACCTGGTCACATAACAAATTTAAGCAATAAGGATGACTGAAGTTTTCCTTGGGGTAAAAAACCTGTTGGGAAACAAACACAAAGCTGTCTTCAAAACATGTAACCATTTCTCTCTCCACCCAAGCCAACCAGTGATCCAGTGCACTGGTGTGAGTTAATTTTTTAAGGACACAGTTTTGACTGAAGTTCAAAGAAGAACAGCTGATTCTTTACACAACTCGCCCACCCAACAAACTTGGCATAAGGAGAGCGAGGAGTCCCATTCTTGCTCTTCATCTCCTGTCCTCCTCAGGGCAAGGCATGCAAACAAGACATAAAGAGTCCAAATCGATCCCTATTACAGTGTGTGGATTTATATCTGCCCCGGGCCTTGTGGTCATCACATCTATTCAGAATTTATTTTCCTCCTTTACCATTCCCAGGATTATTCCTACTCCAAACCTGCTGAATTTATCACGATGGGAGAGACCATGAGGCCGTGCCATCGCATGTCTTTACCACAACACTTGTTTTGTTGCACTTCCTAGAACGAGGGAACACACTGAGATGGTTCCAGCTCAATTTGAAAAGCAGGACAAAGCAGAGCAGTGCCCGTGACAGGTCACATGACCAGGATTCCCAGCTCTTGTGAGATGCTCCCATTGCAGATGTACACGGCAAAGCTGGATTAGCCAGTTCTCCCACTTCCAGAAAACAGCGCTGGGATGCAATGGACCGACATACCTCTTTGCGCAGGAAGAGCTTCCAAGTAGGGTTGGCATAGGAGAAAGTAACACTAGCAGAGTGTCCTAAGAGCTGGGTTCTGATCCCGCCATCTTCCACCACTGTCAGAGCTGAGTCTAACAAAGGGGATGTCAGAAGAAGGGATTTTATTATTATTATGGTTGCTTCACCATTTATATGTCACTTTTCCACCAAAGCGGCCCTCAAAGGGCCTTACAAATCAATATATTGTGGTACTGCCAAGATCTTCACTATCCACCATCATGTTTCCCCCAAAATAAGAAAGCATCATTCATCTAACTTCCCTTTTAGGGGTTTCAGTAAAGATTGTTGTAGATCTGTTGAATTGTTCAGATTTATAGCCTACCGTATCCATAAGATAGGTAAAAACCTTTCTAAAACAAAAACTTACTAAAAGGGAAGTGTTTTTGCTGGTTGGGTGAATTTCTAAACTGCCCTACATTACAAGGGTCTCCAGGCTGTGTACGATTTAAAATAATAAAAACAAACACAAGAAACTGAATAAAAGAACAATACACAGAAGCTAAAGCCACAGAGTAAGCAAAGTCAGCAATACCCTGAAGAAGACATTTAAGACCAGCTAAAAGTCCAAGCTGGAACCACTGCCTGATGTCAAATAGATATCAAGGTAGATGTCATGTCAGCTTCTCAGGGGGAAACGATTCATATGTTGGGCACTGAGAAAACTCTCCTTGGTCTCCACCTGCCTAACGTCAGGTGTCGAGAGACTCAAACAATGGCTACGGATAATAATTTTTATCAAGGGTTTTATAAAGAATAATGATACACACAATAATAAAAATGGCGGTCTTTGTGATGAAAAGAAGGGCTTTGGCAGAGGCATGTGGAAGAAGACATTATTTCTAACAGGCCTCTTATCGATAATGACCAGCACTTTGAATTGTGGCCCATACCAGTCTTCCCCAACCTGTGGCCCTGCATTGACTACAACTCCCATCAGACACAGGGAAGGCTGCCCCAAGGTGCATACACACTACAGTGGTACCTCTGGTTACGAACTTAACTTGTCCTGGAGGTCCGTTCTTAACCTGAAACCATTCTTAACCTGAGGTACCACTTTAGCTAATGGGGCCTCCCGTTGCCGCCGCATGATTTCTGTTCTCATCCTGAGGTAAAGTTCTTAACCTGAGGTACTACTTCCGGGTTAGCAGAGTCTGTAACCCGAAGTGTTTGTAACCCGAGGTACCACTGTACATACATTTAAAACACATTCGAATCACATCCCTCTCACCAGAGAATTCTTGGGAACTGCAGTTTAACCTTCACGGAGTTACGATTTCCAGCAACCCTTAATAATAAATCACAGTGCCCGGGATTCTTTGAGGACAGGAAATGTGCTTTGAATGGATAGTGAGCACATAGCTCTGCACCCCAAAGATGAGCCACAGATAATCAGCAGGCACAGGGGATGAGAAGATCAACTCACTAATCACAAAGTCAAGGCTGCAGAGTCTAAGCTCCTCCACATACCTCTCATGCCAGTTTCTTCTGAAGCGTAGTCCGAAGGAAGGGCTGGTGGAGGTTGCAGGGGGGGAGGTGGAACCTCCGGGTTAGGAGGGGAGGTTGGTGGCGGCCGAGCAAATAGGTTCATGAGGGGCAGCTGCTTTTCTTTGATGGAGCTGGACAACTTGCCAGGTGGTGGCAGTGGAGGAGGAGATGCCTGGGGGCTCCCCTCTGGTGATGCAGAGGACAACTGTTTGCGTAAAGAAAAAGCAAGGCGGAGGAGAAGTGTTTTAAACATGGCCACAGGTGACACCTGCAGTCCTAGAGTAGCAACATGGAAGGCTGAAGAGCAAACAAACTGCTTAATTTAACCCACTTAGGAAAGCTTTCTGGCAGTAATCTCATAAACTGCAGGAGACAAGAGGCATCCGTGTCGCTACTTCTCTGGATAACCCACTCCAGCAGGCCTGACTGGAGGGTTAATGTAACCATATCAATAACAAGACTCCAGGTGACTTGGGTGTGGCAGGGAACTTACCCCAAAAGTGAGCTTACTGCATTGTAAAGCAACAACGGTTTGCCTTCCAAGGACATCGGGATCAGAGTTAGCGGTGAATGGTTCTTAACGAAAATTGCGACACTTTCCTCATTTCAATCTCAAGCATCTTTCTAAAACCCAAATAAGCTTCAACCAGATGGCTCTCATGGGACTGCTCCAAAAGCAGAGGTGCAGACAGAGGGGTGATGGTAGTGCAGCAAGTCTGTATTGATAAAAGCCTGGAGCCTTCTGATATCCAGTCACACTTGGTATAAATATATTTTGTTTTTTATTTGTCCTACTTGTATCCCACTTTTTCTCTTTAAGGCGAATGTAGTGGCTTATATAGATTTATTTCATTTTTATTGCCACCATGACAGCTAATTGGAGAATCCCAACAGGACTTTGGCCACTGACCACATTGGTTTTTCTAGGTGTGTCACAACGGAAACCATCTGGAAGCGACAAGCTATTACTGACCTGTGAGTGTCCCACAATCCCCAGCTTTGCCAGAGCTTCCTCCTTTGGGTCATTCTTCTTCACGAAAGGTTTAGAGACGTTTCTGTAAGTCAAATAGGAGGGAAAAATCTTAAAACCAGCTCTGGTGAGTTAGCTGTATGGGCCAACAGTAAAAGTCAACAAAACGCCTGTCCTCAGTTCTTCGGACAGTCTCTTACAAATGCAATTGGACAACTCTGCTGTTCCTCCCATGTTGGCCAAAAAACAGCTAGAGACTTCTGCCCATGTTGGGTTGCTATGACAAGATGGTTCATGCACAGGCAACATCCAGCCCCTTGGGAAGTTCACGGTTTGCGAAGCAGCGAACCACATTGGCCTGGCTGGGCCCACTGCGTCTGTCTAACCAGCCAATAATAGCAAGCAGGCTAGTGATGCCACTGTCACAGTGAGGCATTGCCAGGGAAAGGGTGCCACAAAGGCCTCTGATAACAAGTTGGAGTCACAGAGAAGGTGGCACCAATGGTGTGTGGTCAGTGTACTTGAGGGATTAGGCTAGTCTCCTAAATGTTCATGGTAAATTAGAGTACAGTGGTACCTCGGGTTAAGAACTTATTCGTTCTGGAGGTCTGTTCTTAACCTGAAACTATTCTTAACCTGAAGCACCATTTTAGCTAATGGGGCCTCCTGCTGCTGCCGCCGCCCAATTTCTGTTCTCATCCTGAAGCAAAGTTCTTAACCCGAGGTACTATTTCTGGGTTAGCGGAGTCTGTAACCTGAAGCGTATGTAACCTGAAGCATATGTAACCCGAGGTGCCACTGTATTAATGCCTGGTGCCTCCTTCCAAAGCCTGGGAAGCTTCTGCCTGGCTTAGGGAGGAAGGTGTGATGCGACGACAGGGAGGGAGGGCATGATGCTCACACACACAACATCCCCTCCCCCATCGCCCTTGCAAGCTGGCTCCTCTGGCCCTAACTATTCCCCTACGAAAAAATTCACCGCACACCACTGGGTGGCACTGAGATTAAGAAGAAGAAGAAGAAGAGTTTGGATTTGATATCCCGCCTTTCACTCCCTTTAAGGAGTCTCAAAGCGGCTAACATTCTCCTTTCCCTTCCTCCCCCACAACAAACACTCTGTGAGGTGAGTGGGGCTGAGAGACTTCAGAGAAGTGTGACTGGCCCAAGGTCACCCAGCAGCTGCATGTGGAGGAGCGGAGACGCGAACCCGGTTCACCAGATTATGAGACTACCGCTCTTAACCACTACACCACACTGGCTCTCTTAACTCAGATGAACTCAGCTGCGGCATAACAAACCAAGGTTAATCCGATCATACTCTTCCTCTTTAACCAAACTTCATAAACTAAGGATAATGTTAACAACGGTTGACATTAGCTATGGCTTTAATGTGACATGTGGAAAAGCCCAACATTGTGGCAACCCACCAAACCTTTAGATGTTCTCTGATTGGCACGGGGGGCAACCACGGAAGCTTCTGCAGACACAAATATCTAAAAGGAGCTCTAATTCCGTGACCAGGCTCAGGTCCATTCCTCACCTAAGTGGGATGATGGGTTTTGGTGGCGGGACAGGCTGAGCCTTGTGAGTTTTGATGATGTGCCGTATCTCCTGGGTTGGTTGAGAATGTTGGTCGTTTTCTGTCTGTGTAGAGTGTGGCAAACCTGCAGCAGAGGGTTAAGAGAAAAGGTGTGCGCGCTTGTTTTCTAAATAAGCAAAAATATTTTGCCCTGTTTCTACCTTACACACTTCTCTACCCCTGGCTAGCTCTTTCTACTTAGCACCTTCCCAATCTCATGCGTAAGTATTTTGCTACTTCCTTATTTAGCTGCAATCCATCTCCATTACTGAAGCTAGAACGGGCAAGTGAGGCAGCCAGCAAGGAATGGAAAAGCTGTGCGAAGACTATATTCATGACCAGAACTTACCTGAATTTGGTTGTGGGCTAGTCTCTTGGTCTTCTGATGATGGTTTACTTGGAGGTGTCCACCTCGTTGGAGAAGGAGGTGCTTTCTTCACATGACTTTTCTGCTGCCCTGTGTGGAGAAGCAGGGGCAATCAAGCGCCAACAATTTCTTAAATCTGGTCTGGCAGCATCAGTCCAGTTAGAATACTAAATACAAGCCACTGTTGGTTGGAAGGAACTTGTAGATCAGCCCCATACTAGCAGATCAGCCTACAACAGGCCTGGGGACTCAATGAGCCCCTCCTGGCTTCTCTGCCTGGCCCTTAGGATGTTCCCCAGCAACACCCCTTCTCCCTAAGCTGACTGTGTATCCTCCTTTAATGTTTTTTACAGTCAGACCTTGGAAGTCAGAATGGTATCCGTTCTGGAAGTCCGTTTGACTTTCAAAAGGTTCGGAAACCAAAGCACGGCTTCTGATTGGCTGCAGGACGCTCCTGCCACCAATCGGAAGCCGCGGAAGCCCCGTCGGATGTTCGGGTTCCAAAAGAACGTTGGCAAACCGGAACACTCACTTCTGGGTTTTGCGGCGTTCTGGAGCCAAAACGTTCGGAAACTAATCTGTTCCAAAACCAAGGTACGGCTGTACAGTGGTACCTCGGGTTAAGAACTTAGTTCGTTCTGGAGGTCCGTTCATAACCTGAAACTGTTCTTAACTTGAGGTACCACTTTAGCCAATGGGGCCTCCTGCTGCTGCCGCGCTGCTGGAGCAGGATTTCTGTTCTCATCCTGAAGCAAAGTTCTTAACCCGAGGTACTATTTCTGGGTTAGCGGAGTCTGTAACCTGAAGTGTCTGTAACCCGAGGTACCACTGTATTTCTTTATTTGCAGTGAGTGTGCCACAATCACAGCAGAAGGGACATAAAACGTGTCATACCTTAGGTGAGAGTTTAGTAAAGTACACACGGATATAGATCAACCTTCCTTAACCTGGTGTTCGCAAGTGTTTTGGACTACGGCTCCCATCATCCCTGACTTTTGGCCATGCTGGCTGGGGCAGATGGGACAATATCCACAGGGCACAAGGTTGAGGAAGGCTGCTAAAGATGGTGGTGAAGAAATGTTCCTAGTAGGATTTACTGGGTGGGCAGGCTGCATTTTCATCCTCAACCCAAACAGTTGAGCCATGGAAGCACAAGACTGACCTGTCAATAGAGGTTCCTCAACTTGCCTCCCATTCACCTAGAGATATTTGTTTTTTTCCTTGGCTGAACTCAAAAGATTGTTTATTCCCCAGGAATGCACTTGGGTTCTTACAAAACACTGGCACTTCCCTCAGGAATGAATTAGTACCACAAAGCAGTTAATAATTATAGTAATTTGTATTAGTGTGGAGCATGAAAATATACTGATGTGTAAAAATGGAATGACGCCCAGATGAAGCCCAGAGCAACATCATGATGTGGCTCACCCATTTTCTGGAAGAACTCAACTTTCTTCTGGAATGACTCTCGAGAGATGGGGTCCTCTCTGATGTCTGAGGACTGGTTTCCGTGGAGGAGGGGGATCTAGAACACATAAGCCAATATGTTCCTCAGTTAGGCCTCACCGACTGATCCTAGTCAGGGATGTCTGAAAAAACAAGGAGCCATCTCCCCACCCCATATATAGCATTTTGTGGCATCTCAGTCACGCCCAACTCAAAGCTAGTTTAAAAGAAACCCATGCCTGTGCTTTAACACTGCAAGCTGCAGGTGGGAGCTCACATGACTAAATGCTCCCCCATTAAGGTTTTTTTAAAGAAAAAGCCCAACAAAACTAGATGTCAGGGAAAGAATTCTGGCTTTCACCTTTGCATCTTTTCTATATAGAGGGAACCTCTTTTTGCATTGAGTAGCATTCAGTCATGTGAGCCCCCACTTGGACACAGGTTTAGAATGTTATCTGCTGTTTGTGAGAATCAGACCTGAGTTCTAACAAGCTAATAGTAAACGTAAAGGGACCCCTGACCATTAGGTCCAGTCGAGGCCGACTCTGGGGTTGCGGTGCTCATCTCGCTTTATTGGCCATGGTACATCTTCCGGGTCATGTGGCCAGCATGACTAAGCCACTTCTGGTGAACCAGAGCAGTGCACGGAAACGCCGTTTACCTTCCCGCCAGAGCAGTACCTATTTATCTACTTGCACATTGACGTGCTTTCGAACTGCTAGGTTGGCAGGAGCAAGGACCGAGCAACAGGAGCGTAAAATCATAAAGCAGCATGGCCAGAGTTCAGCTCTTTCTCTCTTTAGAGTCAGGTGTGGGGAACCTTTGTTGCTGATCTACAACTCCCAGATGTTGCTGTACTACAAATCCCATCATTCCAGGCAACTAGCCTTGCTTGCTGGGGCTGACGGGAGTTACAAATCGGCAACATCTGGAAGACCAATGCTTTAAGGTTTGTGGTTTTGCAGAAACCACACTATGATGCAGAAGTCGTGCGGGCATTTCTACAGAGGAATAATTGCTGGACACCCAGTACCGGTGCTGGTGGCGGAGATGGAGATTCTTGTAGATCAGGCACTGATGCATCTTGCTTGGTGGTGCTTTTGAGGCTCTTGGGTTTAGCAGCTGGAGCTGGCAGTTGTGGAGGAGGAGACGGTCGCCTCGGCCTTGAAGATTCAGGCGATCGCTCCTGTTCTGATGCTCGACTTCGCCTTGAAAATTCAGGCGACCTCCTCTGTGGTGATGTTCGTCTTGGCCTTGAAAGCTCAGGAGACCTGTCTTTTTGCTGGCGCTGTTGCTCCTTTTGCTGCTGCTGCTGGGAGATTGTCATGGCTTGAAGGGTCATCTGCTGAGCCTGAAACATGAAATCCAATTTTTCAGGAGCTTTGGCCTGATCAACATGGCAGTTTCAGGCTTTTAACCCGGGGGATTTTGAGACTAGTAGATATATATTGGAGGAAAGAGAAGGGATGAAGCTACTGAGACCACTTATATGTTTGTTTGTTATTACAGTTAATTCATTAACTGACTTCTAAACCGCCATCCCAAGGTGATTTATACATAAAATAATTAAAAACAGTTAGGAACACAAAAACAACATTTGAAAGAAGAATTAAAAACCTAACAACCGAACACTTGTGGTGCATAATAAACATTTTAGCAAGCGACTGGCAAGTAAGACATGATTCATGGCAAAAGGCAACAGCATAGTTATGTTTCCAAAGCTCCTTGTACTCACTTGCTCATCGCCCATTGTTCTTAACCCTTTCACTTACCATGAGCATGGCCTGCTGGTTGATGAAGGCTTGTTGCTGTGCAGCTATCTGGTTTGGATCCACTGATGGCATAATGGGCTGAGGCTGAGGCATAGCCATAGCTGAATGAGAGAAAGAGACATCTATGAAGGCTCATCTAGCTAATGTCCGAGATCCACATAGTATGTGGTTACTTCCTGTTGAATGCACAGCAACCAGAGGCTCTTCCTCCCAGATGGGGATAATATTATCAGGGGACAGGACGGCAAAATTCAACACAATTCCATACTAACTCTCCTCTTTCCAATACTATATTTACTATACAGTGGTACCTCGGGTTAAGTACTTAATTCGTTCCGGAGGTCCGTTCTTAACCTGAATCTGTTCTTAACCTGAAGCACCACTTTAGCTAATGGAGCCTCCCGCTGCTGCCGTGCCGCCGGAACACGATTTCTGTTCTCATCCTGAAGCAAAGTTCTTAACCTGAAGCACTATTTCTGGGTTAGCGGAGTCTGTAACCTGAAGCGTATGTAACCTGAGGTACCACTGTATTCAGTGAATCCGAAAAAGCTTGTAAAATAGTTGTTAAAGCTTGACTGAAACAGAAGTACAGTGCCAAGTTGCAGAGTACATTCCACATGCTTTTATGTTGTTTGTAACACATTGAGGCAAGAAGACTTGTTTTTAAACTTACACGTTTTCTTCTCAGCCTTCTTTTAGCAAGCCAGTTGGATAGTAAGAAAAGAGACACAGGGATCTATTGTGCAAAGGATGAATGACAGCCTTCCCCACTGCCCCACCTCAAAATCTCCTGCATTTCAACCTGTTCTGACCCTTGCCACATTTTCTGTATTATTCTTACCTGGCATTGTTCCCATTCCACCAAGCGCTGGCATCATCGGCATGGTGGCTGGCATCATTCCGCCCATAGGTTGGTAAGACGGCATGCTCATCATTCCCGAATAGCCTAATGGAAGAAGGAAAGACTGGCTTGCTGTGTCTCGTGTGAAAGTTATCACCAAGTCGAACAGCCAGACTTACTGATGGTCCTGCTCACATGCACTGGGAAAATCCCCACCCCCCACCCCGGTTTCCATTAACTACTAATCTTCACACACACTCCATACCTTGGGAGCAAACCTAGAGGCTGCTTGCTCCATCCTTTTGGTACCCGGCTAAGTATCTTCCCAAGTCAGAACAAGCAACCAGACATCACCAAGGACAACAACAGCACGCAATGCACACAAACCACCACAAGAGACATACAAACCCCTTGAATAACTAGAGAAGGCTGGGAAGGCTGGAAGAGAGCGGCAAAGAGGAATTTTAAATTCCTGCCCAAAATGCAACACCCTTCTTTTGGTTTCTCGTTTTTTTTCAATCACATTTTCATAGCAGGTTGGGTTTTTTTAAAGTCATCATGAAAAGCCAGCATTTTAGTGTGCACCTCTCCTCCTCCTAGGCACCTCTTTGCATGCAATATCCCCTAAAATGATGCATTTTTGTATGTTACTTTAACTTATATGTGCATTTTTACACAATGCACACTTACCCCTAATAAACACATTTCTGAACACTGTTTCGTTTGGAGAACAAAAGTCAGAAAAGTGCAGATTTTGGTTTCAGGAAGTCATTTCATATTGTTTCAGGAAGTGTGAATTAAGCAGGTTTGCATTAAAACAGGAACGGAACCAAATTTCTCCCTCATCTTTAGTCAGCACCCACCACCACAAAGTAGGAGCCTACTACCATTTGGCTCTAGGGAAGGCAATTATTTCACCACACGTAGAAATATGATGTAATGGAGAAAATGGAGGACTCATAGAAATGCTTATTATTTTGGGGGAAATGACATTCAAGGCAAAATCCTTAAAAAATTATATCTCCTAGGACTTGCACTGAGATAACCTTGGCGTAGTTGGCCATATAGTGAGGCTGCTGCTGGGCATTCTGGGTATGGCAACCATTGCATGTTGTGGAAGCAGGTCCCTGCCTGATTCTGTAGGCCTGACAGAATTTCCTAGGGCTTATACATGTCCAAAGTGTGCATGTATAGAATCTCATTATTCACACCAAACAGCATGAAGTGTGTGCCAGGTATATAAGCATAATTCCACACACATCTTAGATCACATACAGCTTAATGCTTGCTAAAAGAACAGCCGCTGGTGGCCACCATCCCTGAAGGACTGAACCCTGAACTCCCTTCCCCATCATGTACAAATGCTGGATCTTTCCTGCTTGGGTCGCACCTGAGAAGGCTCCATGGTGAGTGGGTCCAATTTTCCCACCTCCTTTCATGCGTCCAGTCAGATTCCCTTCACTCTCCATATCCTGCAGAGAAGCAAGAGACAGCCCAACATTTAGTACACAGCTTATCCGCCTCATTTGGTCTTTGAGTTCAGACAACTGAACGTAGGACAGGGTCGTAATTCACTATGAATTACATGAATGGTCACTACAGATCTAAATGCTAACAAACGAAACGGGAAGCGGAAAGGCAGACTTGTTGGAAGGACACTGCATGAGAAAAGGAGCAGCAAACAATTGAACAGATGAGAAATGAGCAGACTTACTGGCGTCTGACTCCTGGTCCCATGATGCAGCAGAGGCATGAAGAGACCGTCCACATAGTGATCCAGCCCTCCAGCGGATCTGGAGCTACCTCTGTAGCTCGACTCTGTTGGGAGATGGAAACAAATCAGGCCAAGCTCCTCCCTACTCTCTTAGCACCATTTGTGCTTCCCCATGCTCATTCTATGGATGTGGGTGGCGCTATGCGTTAAACCACAGGGCCTAGGACTTGCTGATCAGAAGGTCAGCGGTTCGAATCCCCGCGACGGGGTGAGCTCCCATTGCTCGGTCCCTGCTCCTGCCCACCTAGCAGTTTGAAAGTATGTCAAGTGCAAGTAGATAAATAGGTACTGCTCCTGCGGGAAGGTAAACGGCATTTCCATGCGCTGCTCTGGTTCGCCAGAAGCGGCATAGTCATGCTGGCCACATGACCCGGAAGCTGCACGCCGGCTCCCTCGGCCAATAAAGCGAGATGAGCACCACAACCCCAGAGTCGGCCATGACTGGACCTAATGGTCAGGGGTCCCTTTACTTTTACCTATGCTAATTCTACAGCCTCAACATTTTCTCTTTAAGTCTCCCACACACACTGAACACACACAAAGCCCACATTGCTTCAAAGCCTGGAAACCAGACACTCAGGTTCACACACTCCTTGGTGCTGTCCAGCCGCCTTTGAATTTAGGACCATCACTGCCCTGAGATTGGGACTCACCTGAATGAGCGATGTTGTCCAAGTCTGGAGGCAGGGGGGGTGGGGGGACGGAAGGTGCCCGAATGCCTGGAGCAGGGGGGATGTCCAAGGGCATCCTGCCAGGGGAGAAAGCCAGTAAGGTCACAGAAGCAGAGGTTTATGGGAATACGATCGAGGTTGTAGCTGGGGACAAGTGGCAAGGAAGGAGGTCACTCACCTATCTGAAGAGCTCTGATAGGAATAGCTCTCATCCCACTCTGGGGTTATAGGATAGTCAGGGGAGGATTCAGAGGGCCAGTTGCCTTCCTCTATTTCTCCAATGAGATCCAGCACAAAGTCACAACCGGGCAAATCCTGCCACGCCTTGCCTGTGAACATGGACACAGACCAGCCGCGAGGTACGGTATCCAGGCCCCTGAAATCAGGAGAGGGAGGGGACATTACGACACAGAGAGGAAGTGCAGGGAGCCAGAAGACAGGGGTGAGAAAGAAGGTGTGAGCAGAGCCGTCTTTCCCATTGGGCTTAGTGGCGTGTTGCGCCACGGTGCCAGCCTCTCAGGGGCGCCCCAGCAAGTGGGGGAGCTGTGTGGCTTTGCCGGCGTCTCCCCTTTCCTTGCACACCCACCAGCTGCGCCCCGCCAACCATATGGCTGGCAGGCGTGTAGCTTGGCTTCCAAGACTCAGCGGGAGGAGAGCGATCCCTGCAGAGGCTTGGAAAAAGGTTCGAAAACTCTGGGAAAGGGGGGGGGGGCGGAAGGATCTTTGCACCACGACGCCGGATATGCTTAAGACAGCCCTGGGTGTGAGGCAGAGGGGGGGGAAACAAAAGGCTTCTGATTTTGAACATGCTGGCTGGGGCTGATCAAGAATTGTAGTCCAAAACACTTGGGGGGCACATGAGGTTGGGGGGAGGCCACTGCTCTTTACAAAGAGCTGAACTTAAGCCCATGAATACCACTCTTCTATCCAAAGACAGTCTGACTTCTCCAAAGCATGAAATGGATTTCCAGTTAAAAAAAAAAAAAAGTAGGGTGGGAGCTCAAACATTCATTTTTATGACTAAAGACAAACTCCAACAGCCTGGGATGAGGAAGTAATAACACGGCCTGGGGTTGGTCCTTACATAATTATTTACCCAAAGCGCCCTTCTCATGCTGCTGCAGAACACGCTGATAACAGCCTGAGCCTTTGCTGACCTCAAAGATCAATTGCTCTGACAACAGAAACTGTCAGATCAAAACCTACTCCTTTGGTGTACCTTGAACTCAGGATCCAGCCTGCATATTGCTCTCCTGTTGTCCAGGACTCCACTTCGGCTGAAAGCCTCTCCTCTAAGCCAGAAAGAAAAAAAAAGCGAAAGACAGAATGCTAAAATAAAAGCCTTACAACTGCAAACTGCAATATCACGAAGGGCCCAGTCCGAAAATACTATTTGTTCCCAACAATTCTGATGAGTATCACAGGCGGAGTATCACAGGCTGTGTGAGTGGTGCGGTCACATCAGGCACATAGCCAAAGAGGGTGCCTTCTCAAAACCTGGTAGGCACTTGCCCTGCTTTGGGAAGGAGGTGTAGGGCTCCGAAAGGGTCCTAGAGTCCTCCTGCCTCCCTCCTAAAGCTGGCCAAGCGCTTACTGGGCTTTGGGAAGGAGGTGGGAGGGCCTTGCGCCCCCTTCCCAGAGTCTGGCTTAAGTTGGTGCTAGGAGGGCTGTGGGTGAGGGGATCCAATGGTCGGCATATTACCAAGGTCTGCCCTTGGTAATGCTAAGTATTCGCTAAGCATTGTATGCTAAGTATTCGCTGTTACCTTTGTAGGTGTAAACGTCCAACACCATCTTGCCTTTCCTCTGATTGGCAGTCCACTCCAGCTGGGTGGGAGGAAAGCTACGGGACACTTCTGGGTCGCTTTCCATCTGCTTCATTGACATCAGGAGTTTACGCTGGCAAACGCTGTTATATCCATCCAGAGCATGGTCAGACACAAACCTGTAAGCCAAAAAAGCAGAATCCTAACGTAAACGGCTCCATTTTATGAGTGGTGTTTAAAAAAAGTGGAGAGCGGAGCCTTTTTCTTACTTCAGCAAGGGCTTCTCCAGAGCTGGAGAAGGGGCAAAAGTGCTCAGGAGGGCAGCCATCAACACACAACCTCGCTGGCCTTGCTCCAGGTCTGGGTTCTTCCACACCTGACTGGCCACCTGGCTCAACAGCTCATTGCGCAGGGAGAGGCTGGCCAGCCCTCGACTTGCTATATAGTTCCCCAGGAGTTTTTCTTGCCAGTCCTGCAGGTCCTTGTCATTGATGAACCGCAGGATCTGTAAGGGAACCGATAAAGGTGTGATCCGAGTCAGGCAGCAGACCTCAAGCGGCAAGATCAAGCCGCCATGTCTTTCCCCACCTTGATCACCCTCTTGGAGAACCATTGCAGGTAGGAACAGAGGCAGTTGGCACTTGCAGCAGAACTGTGCCTGAAGCAGATTACTTCGCTTTTGCTGCACACACAAAAATGTAGTGTTGTGTTGTTGTTTTTAAAAAAATTGAGTCATTCATCTTCATCTTCAACATGCTGCTTTCAATCTAGATTGAGTCTAGATTCAGCCCTAAACAAGGGGGTGGGGGTGGTTACTTGATCTGCATTTGGAAACCCTCCCCTTGATTAGGTTATCACCCCTGAACACGCCCCAGGTGAATGGAGGAGGGAGTGGCGATTGTGATCTTGGGACACCCCAACCCACAATGCCACAATGTGGACGCACCTCCAGTTTCCAGGACCACCTACAACTGTTTTCAAATGGACACATTGTAGGGTAATGCAGAATCAATAGGCAATGAGCATCTGTTTTTGGAATAAAACTAGTTTCTCTCCATGCTTTTCAGGGGCAAAAAATATGCATGAGATCTGGATTGCACTCAGCCTCCACGTGCTCCACTGCTGCTGAGCTACATGTGGGAACGGTTTTGCCCATCATGCAGGAAAGCCCTTTAATATGTCCAAGGCTAAGAGTGGAGGGATTCTTGTTCAGTTGCTCAGACCTTGAGTCTGCCCTCATTCTTTCTCATTCCACACCACACATTTAGAACTCATTCAATGCCTATTTAAAACACATTTCTTTCAACCCAAATATCCCTGGGAACTGTGGTTTGTTAAGAGGAATTATAGCTTTGCAAGGAGAAACTACATTTCCCAGGATTCTTGGGGGGAAGTCATGTGCTTTAAATGTATGGTGCAGATACACACAATGTGCAAGCTGGATTAAATGGCGGCTTTCTTTTTTTTCTTATTACAACAAAACCCTGTTACAAAAAGAGTTACTTAAAAGCCACTACCTTCCCATAGATGATTAGTTAAAAAGAAAACCGCCTTCCTTCAAGAATCGTTAAATAAGGAGCAATGTGTGAAGGGGTTTAGTAGCACATACACATTGTATGAGTCAAACTTATTCTTATCTCCATAGCCCTGGTCCTCCCTCAGCCTCCTCCCTAAGAATAGCTTCTCTTCATGATCACAGCAAAGTCACAAAAATGACCCACCTACTGCTCAGTTCCTTCCAGTTCTCAGAACCTATAAATAAGAATGGACTAACTTGAAGGCAGTGTGCATCCTCTCTCTAGAGCCAGTTACCAGAACTGATTTGCAAAACATGCGGCCAGTGGATTAGTTGTGGTCATTTCCCGCTTCTGCCTTCCCAGCACAAAGGCTTCTGAACGATTCCGAACATTAGAGTTGCAAGTCCTGAGCAACTGCACACTGACATCAAGTAACACATTAATTGCCCTGTGGTCTCCCTGACAAGAGGATTCGAGAGGGAAGACATAGAACACTGTGAAAGCAGGAGAGAGGTGAGAGTGTGCAGGAGGAAGCCAGAGAGACTGAAGGACAGAGGGAGAAATAGGCTCCTTCTTTTCCTCTGAGTTTCGGAGACATCTCACCCCCTCTGCTTCCCCACTCCTTTACACCGGTGACTCTGAACACAGAGTGAGAAAAAGGGAAGGCTGGCAAGCAGCTGCTTACATCCTTTCGTTGTGAAGCCGATGCCGTCGACTCCACTGTTGCGCATGACAACGGTGTGGCCTGGGGTGGGGGAGAAGGGGCGTGCACAGGTGGTCCTAGTGGGGTTAGTGGGGAGGTGTTAGGCTGTGTATCTTTGTGTGTGAGGGGGCGAAGGTCCATCAACAAAGCCACAGTGCCCGTGGGAGCAAGACACCCTTCTCCAGACGTGTGGTTAATAATTTGCCACCTCCCTTTCCCCTCCCTGCCACCACCCAAAGAGAGATGCTCTAAGTGCCAAGTCTACATTCTTCTCCCCTTCACAGGGTCTGAGAAAGGAGCAGCGCCGCAACCCTCACTTTGCGGCTTCTTGTTTGTTGCCTCTCAATAGCAACATCCTGCAGGTGGAAGTGCGAGGAGGAAGCAGAGCAGGGGGAGGCCCCAAACACTTCTCCTGGCCACTCCCAGTATGGGGTGCTTCGTGCATGTGGGAAGGAAAGAGTGCGCCTGTCTAGGAGCACCCATTCTGCCACCTTGCATTTACAGAAAAAAGGCTTCAGTATTCGACTTGGCTTCTCCCTTCTCTCTCTGTCATGTGTGTGATAGAGAGAGAGAGAGAGAGAGAGAGAGAGAGAGAGAGAGAGAAAGAAAGAAAGAAAGAAAGAAAGAAAGAAAGAAAGAAAGAAAGAAAGAAAGAAAGAAAGAAAGAGGGGGGGGACAGAGAATGAATGTGGGGCAATTAGAGAAAGGCTGCATAAGCACTGCACCTTTACGACGCATGAAAAGCTCATTCCTCACACCCACGCCACCTTGCAATGTATTTTGGGCACTGTAGTTTACTCCTCACACAGAGTTACAATTCCTAGCAACTCTTAGTAAACGACAGAATGCTTTGAGGGGCGAAACAGACTCAGAATGTGTATAGTATTCAGCCAAAGAGCGTGGGGTGGCCCTGGCCCAATCCATATCTGGCATGTGACCCCCTAACCAAATGGGACCCCTAAGAGAATGGAAGCCTTGACAGGCCAAAAAAAAGAGAGAGTTTCCCACCCCCACCTCCAGAAAAAGTGATACCCAAGCCTGTGTCTCAATTTAATCTCCCAGAGCTTCTCCTGAATGGAGAACAAAGGTGTCTGGGCCTCAGGTACCTGCACCCATCTTGGGGACCACAATCCTTTTCTCCCCTCTTTTCTCAATTGCTCAGCATTTTCCTGTTCTGGATTCCTCAGTAAGTCACACAAATGCAAAGGAAGCTCTCTGAGTTGTGGAGGAGTTCTCTTGGCATCTCTCAGTCCCCCATATGAAGAAGCTGCCAACTACTCCTTTGTGATATCAGAACAACCAGTTGGCAATTAAGCCCCCGACTGGAAGCACCACAGTGTAGAAACACAGCCCCCCACCCCACCCCCAGCCAAGCATGCAACAGGTCATCTTTGTGTCTGGGTCAAAGAGATTTTGCAGGCTTCCGAAGCCATACTAAAACTTTGCAAAACTTGTTCCCCAGAGGAAAATCAGTATAGCTGATCCCCACCTTCAAAGCACCTTTAACTTTGAGTGGGGGGACGGGACATCTCCTGTCTCCAGCGAGGCCTAGCTACTTAGCTGCTTGCTCATTATTTTTGTTTTTCTTACCACTTTGTTGAGCTGCAGAGCACTTTGCCTCTGCTCACCATCCAGTCTGGTCAAAGGCTGTTGCAGGGGCTGCCCAAGGGCAGGGAAACCCACTTCCTACAATGGATGAGGAACAGAAGCGCTGAGTTCATAAGCAGCATTACTAATGTTAGGCAAAGTGAAGACACTGCGATGTGCATCGCTCTCAGAGCCACCACTGTTCAGGTAGGGCAAAGCAAAGGGCCTTTTGTTTCCCCCAATCATTTCTCCCATGTGACAGCAGCAGAGTTGACAGCCAAAGTAAAGAGGAAGGGTGAAGAAGCCCAGTGGATTGGGGGGGGGGGGCTACAGGTGCAAGGAGGAAAGATCTAGATCAGTGTTTCCAAAACCCTGGGTCTCCAGCTGCTTTTGGACTACAATTCTCATCCTTCCTGACCACTGGTCTTGCTAGCTAGGGATAAAGGGAGGTGTAGTCCAAAAACTGTGGATTAACTGTGGGTTAAGCGGTGCTGTGGGTTAAACCACAGAGCCTAGGGCTTGCTGATCAGAAGGTTGGCAGTTCAAATCCCCGTGACGGGGTGAGCTCCCGTTGCTCGGTCCCTGCTCCTGCCAATCTAGCAGTTCGAAAGCACGAAGTGCAAGTAGATAAATAGGTACTGCTCCGGCGGGAAGGTAAACAGCATTTCCGTGCACTGCTCTGGTTCGTCAGAAGCAGCTTAGTCATGCTGGCCACATGACCCGGAAGCTGTATGCCGGCTCCCTCGGCCAAAAAATCAAGATGCGCACTGCAACCCCAGAGTCATCCGCGACTGGACCTAATGGTCCGGGGTCCCTTTACCTTTAGTCCAAAAACAGCTAGAGACCCAGTGTCTGGGAAAGACTTATCTAGAGCCTTTCTTTCTGCAAAACACTCAGATGATGACCGTCAAATAGATGGACTTTTAATACAGGGAAATAAACAGAACTGAGATCTGTTTGACAATGAATTAGACTGCCTTGAAATATGGCAGGCTCTCCTTTGCTTAAGGCATTTAAGCAGAGGCTAGGCAGCCATGGGTCAGGGATGTTGTAGTTGCATTCTGCACCTAGGATTGGACCAAATGGCGTCCCAAGTCCCTTCCAACTCTAAACGTTCTATGAAGTGAGTGGAAGAGACAATGATGGCCGCTGGCTTTTCTAGTGAACTCCAACTTTCCGAAACGACCTCCTACCTGGAAATGCGACCTTATGAACGCAGAGAATGGAAAGCTATTGATGTCAGGTGGCAGAGAGAGATCAGCCTTTGCTTTAACTTCTGGAGGGGAGACTTCTGTGACCTGATTAATTTGGGCATGGTGGTGACCTGCAAGACAGGAAAAAACTAATAATATTAGCTCAGTTGGTGAGGCACACCCTTGCTTTTTTATGTTGCTACTGAGATCAACAGGGATTTTTTGGGTGTCCAAACAAATACTAAGCAAAAGCAATAATGACAACTGTAGCTACAATGGGCGGGGGGGAGAACCTAAGAAGTGCCTGCTGTATCAGGTCAATGGCCCATCTGGTCCAGCATCCTCTTCTAACAGGGCCAACCAGATAGCCAGAAGCGAATGCTTGATGGGTTCTAGACTAGCACATTCTCAGTTCACAAAGGTTCATGGTGAGGCCCAGCAGTGTTTATGCCCAGAATCCTTTGTGACAAGTAGTGGTTCTATGGCAGACACTCAAGTCCTCCGGCAAACAAATCAATGGCAAAAGTATCTCCCCAAAGCTTGGAAGCTTGGAAGACCACTGCATTATTAGCTATCACAAATTGTCAAGCACTGTCTGTCATTACAGTGGTACCTCGGGTTAATAACTTAATTCGTTCTGGAGGTCCGTTCATAACCTGAAACTGTTCTGAGATACCACTTTAGCTAATGGGGCCTCCAGCTGCCGCCGCACAATTTCTGTTCTCATCCTGAGGTAAAGTTCTTAACCCTAGGCACTATTTCTGGGTTAGTGGAGTCTGTAACCTGAAGCGTTTGTAACCTGAGGTACCACTGTATCTAATATTGAAATCAAACATTACTGGCTAGTGATCACTTAAGCAACCGAACTGCTGAAACAATATTTATACAAAGAGCCCTCCTTAGATCAGACCAAAGACCTATCCAGGCCAGCATTCTGTTCCAAGAGTAACCAACCAGATGCCACTAGGAAGCCCACAAGCAGCAGGACATTATGTAAGGACACCCTATGTAAGTTTACAAGACTTTTTTTTTGGAGGGGGAATTTATTTCAGCTCTGCTCTAAAGCATAACACGTGTGAAGTGTATGGACTTTAGCAAAAAATAAAAAAATAAAAAAATTAGGAGTCAAAGGCTCTCTGCTCACCTTCAGCCAAACGGAGTAGGGCAGCAAGCTCAGCAGGGATTTCTAGCCGTCGAACATCCTACAGAGGAAATGAATCAAAGGGGTGGTTTATTGATTGATTGATTGAATAACTTTCCCCCTCTTTTAAAAATTAGCGTTTTGTTTTTTAAAAGAAAAAAAATCAAAAGAATACAACAGCAATCGATCCCTTCCATAAACAACTTAATAAACTAGGGTAAGTGGGTGGGTAGACTTGAATGAGCTGCTCCCCCCGCCCCCCAGAACCCCAAGATCTAGAATCCAGAGCGAGGTACAAAAGTCATGCAGTTTGAATGGAACAACAGAGTGCCTCTCTGAGCACACTCAAAGCGTTGTTATTAAAAGCAGAAGATAGGTGTTTCACTTGATAAAAACTTCCATATTTAATACTTATGCATTGGTGTATGAATTCACCCTTAAGGAAAAGGAAAACAGGAAAAGACATACCATGTTCTATGTACAGAGGACTGTACCTGCCGGTGTGCTTATGTGACAAAATCAAAACATGTGATTTTCAAACACCACCCGCTTCCCATGCAGTTAACGACTGATTGGTGATGTGGGATGCAGAGTTGTATGGTAAAGAAATACAGTGTGATGACCCATCGTGATCCGAGTGGCAACTACATTTGCAAAAAATAATAATACCTGGACAGTGATGCCTCATCAATGAAAGGGGCTTAACAAACACATAGTCTCTGCTATCCACTCGGTCTTGCTAGATATAGATTGAGGCGATATGTCAGGCCTCAAAATACGTTTGGGAAACTGATTTGAATATAGAATTTGAAGATGAAGTTTGGGAAGCTTACTGGAACAAACCTACAATCGCTACAGCATCTAATCAAATTCAAGAATGTACAAGGTTGTACACAGATGGCACCTTTACGTCTGCACACATTTCACACATCTCCCCAACTATTGCCCATTACAACATTCAGTGCCAGTAAGTCTTACATGTTATTTACAATGTAAAGCTAAGATTTTAATGGAAAAACCAAGATTTTAATTATCTTTTAATAAATTGTCACAGGAAGGCCTTCTGGAGAACAAACGAGTGCTTTTTTTTTTTTTTTTTTTGCAAGAACAGTTTTAATTTCTTCAGTAGCACATTTTGTGGCTGTTTCAGTCTAGCCTCAAAGGAGTTTAGTGTTCAAAGCAAACTATCCTCTCAGAAGCGGTATAAGGGGGGGGGGTGTGCTGGCCACCTGCTGTGCCTCAGCTTTTTTTAAAAAAAAATATTTAACACAATAAAGCAACATCAGAAACAACACTTGGGAGTACAAACTTGTTATTTGACCAACTAAAATAAAAGCATAGAATACAAACACAGCTGTGCATTATTCCTGCTCAGTTAAAAGACATTCAGAAGAATTAATTGCTTTTCATCTCATAGTAACGCTCTCCACAAATCAACCTGAGTTTCTGAAAGCTGCTTTAAGTTCCTGTTCCTGTTTACATAGGTCAAGAAAGGCATCTAAGCCTGCCAAATTTATTCTTTTTTTTTTGCAGCTCATCTAATTACTCACCCAGTGAGCTATTCTGACAGCTTAACCAACACAGGGCCAATGCTAATAGGGTATCAATTGCCCCATTACTGCAGAGATATATTTTTCCCCAAAGACCACCTCCCAGAAGTCTCTAGCATATCCATACCTTCCACCCAGATTTCAATTAACCCTCTCATTGCAGTTCCCAGCCTGCTTCTGTGTGTCCTTGCAATCACCCCTGGTCCACCTTCCTATTCCTTACACTCACATAAAATACCAGAGGCATTACAAAAGGTATTCAGAGGTCAGATTAGGGAGAAAGGAAAGGGGCAGCAAAGACCGATGTACCTCTATGATGTTAATACATGCTGTTAACAAAGTTGCAAACAAATTCCATACTATTTGATTTTTTTGGGAAAAAGAAAGAACGAATTCCTATGCTGCACAAATAACCCAGAGCTGCATTTTAAATAAAAGCACACATTCTACTCATGTAAAAACACGCTGATTCCCGGACCATCCATGGGCTGGATTTAGAAGGCAATTGGGCCGAATCCGGCCCCCGGGCCTTAGTTTGCTTTCCCATGCTCAAAAACCTGCCAAGTGGAATCACTCTCAGTGACTCTCGATTATTTGCTTGTTTATACTCCACCTTTTCTCTGAAACCAGGGCTCAAAGGTGCTCACACAAAAATAAAATGAATACAGATAAAACACAGACATATTTTTTAAACAATAAGCTTTCACATGTTTTTAGCTATTAAGCTATCCATGGGATTAAAACAACGTAAAAAGCATATCTACTAAAACGCTAACCTTTAAAACGAACAGGCACATGCATTGCGGCAGAAGCTGCATCACATGTGCCACAGGCACTATGTAATGGGTGCCAACAAAATGTGATAATTGCCTTAACAAAAGTGCTATCTTGAGTGACATCATGTGAATCACTTTAAACCAATGATTAACAATCACACTAAACCAATCATCGCAGAGTGGAAAGATCAATGATTAAAGTCACCTGGCAATACCAGAGCTTGACAACGCCAAGAGGTTTTGCTGCCTAAAGTGGAGCCCAAATAGCACCCTCCCCCCACAATAGGGTCAACGTTTTAGGAAGGCTTCTTGTAGCATTCAGACCCCAATCTCTGCCCTCATCTATCTTCCCTTCCCAAGTTCTGCTGCACCTGGAGAAGGTTGCTTTACCATGTTGCCTTTTGTGGCAGGGCCCTATTAAAACAACTGTGAGAGAAATACCAGAATTTTCCATTTGTATCTGCCCTAATGTTCAGAATATTAGGGCGTTGCCAGAACCTGGGCATGCATGGACATCAAAGAACTCTGCTTTGTGCTTGCTAAATCTGCACACACACAGCTGTGCCAGTATTCCAGAGGGATAGACAGATCTTTTGTAGGGACAGACTAAGCACAAAGAGTCCTGGCAACACCTTAAGCACCTATATGTTTTGGCATTGGTGTATCGGCACTGTAACTGCATGATCCATCTTATAACTGCAGGCAAGAAATTTCAAGAAAGTCGACACAGAACAGGGCAACTTGCTGCCAACGCTGTCTCTGACACAGTAGAGACACCAAGGGTTCAACTAGACAATATGTCGACTCTGTAACTGTGTCCTTAAGAGTATGGCATTTTAAAAACACACACTGTCAGCCTGCAGTGTTGGAGTCAGATAATTTTAGATTTCGTACTTAGCGGCCTGATGTGAGGACCCTCTTTAGATGGCAATTAGTAAAAAGGTAACGACTATTAGGTCCAGTCATGACCGACTCTGGGGTTGCGGCGCTCATCTCGCTTTATTGGCCGGGGGGCCGGCATACAGCTTCCGGGTCATGTGGCCAGCATGACTAAGCCGCTTCTGGCGAACCAGAGAAGCGCACGGAAACGCCGTTTACCTTCCCACTGGAGTGGTACCTATTTATCTACTTGCACTTTGAGGTGCTTTTGAACTGCTAGGTTGACAGGAGCTGGGACTGAGCAACGGGAGCTCACCCCGTCGTGGGGATTCGAATCGCCACCTTCTGATCGGCAGGTCCTAGGCTCTGTGGTTTAACCCACAGCACCACCCGCGTCCCAGATGGCAATTAAAGGTAAAGGTAAAGGTACCCCTGCCCGTACGGGCCAGTCTTGACAGACTCTGGGGTTGTGCACCCATCTCACTCAAGAGGCCGGAGGCCAGCGCTGTCCGGAGACACTTCCGGGTCACGTGGCCAGCGTGACAAAGCTGCTCTGGTGAGCCAGTGCAGCACACGGAAACGCCGTTTACCTTCCCGCCAGTAAGCGGTCCCTATTTATCTACTTGCACCCGGGGGTGCTTTCGAACTGCTAGGTTGGCAGGCGCTGGGACCGAGCAACGGGAGCGCGCACCCCCGCGGGGATTCGAACTGCCGACCTTTCGATCGGCAAGCCCTAGGCGCTGAGGCTTTTACCCACAGCGCCACCCACGTCCCTAGATGGCAATTACTTCACTTTAAAATGTGTAAGTGAAACCTGCTGCATTTGTCAGACCCCTCCTGTTCTTTCTGGCGAGAGGGACCCTGGACTTCTGCTGTGACAGCATCCCTGCCAGCCCAGCTGCCCAGTGCAGACCTTTGCCCACCCCCCACCCCACTATGGTCTCAATCTGGACTGAGGCCTCCATACTGGAGATTTACACAGGGGAAAACATCTCCCATTGAAGTGAATGGTAGTTATTCCCCATGCAAACTGGGGGTGTCAGCATAAAACTCTAAAACAAAGCTTTGGTTTCACAAATGTTATCAGGCTTTGCCAGATTATACCCTGTATTTAATTGACATACCATTTTCCAGACACCTGCGTTCCTCAGCACCTTTGCCCAGTGACTCGTTCCTCTGTAATCTGGACAGGATAAAAAAAATCATGCATGCTTGCAAGGTGTGTTCACTGACACAACTATCCTTTGCGCAAAAGAAATTTCAGCATTACCCAAGGATTGCTACTAGGAGCTGTGATTTTTAGCTTGTTTATAAATGATATAAGGGTTTGGGGTGAGCAATGAGGTAGTCAAGTTTGCGAAGGATACTCAATTGTTCGGGGTGGTGAAGAGCTCCAAAAGAATCTCTCTGAACTGAACGAAGAGGATGCAAAACAGCAAGTGCAATTCAATGAAAACAAGGGTAAAAGGGGTCTGAAGTGGACTTGATTTTTTATATATATTTTTAAAGTGTGGTGTGTATGTGTATATGTTGTAGTAATAACCTAATAAAAAGCATGTTAAAAAATATAAATAATAAATAAATAAATTATTATTATTATTATAGGGGTACCTCGAGTTAAGTACTTAATTAGTTCCGGAGGTCCGTTCTTAGCCTGAAACTGTTCTTAACCTGAGGTACTACTTTAGCTAATGGGGCCTCCCGCTGCCGCCGCGCCGCCGGAGCACGATTTCTGTTCTCATCCTGAAGCAAAGTTCTTAACCCAAGGTACTATTTCTGGGTTAGCAGAGTCTGTAACCTGAAACGTATGTAACCTGAAGCGTATGTAACCAGAGGAGCACTGTACTATTATTATTATTATTATTATTAAAAAATGAAGTGGAAATGATTGACCAGGAATACGACCTGGGGGGTCGTGCCTGATAGCTTGATGAAGATGAACCCATGTGAGGCAAGGTAAATTCCATGCTAATGATAATTAGGGACAAATTTAAAATAAAATTGCCACAGATCGTATTGATATTATGACAGCGTATGCTGCAACCACACTTGGGGTACTGTGTACGGTTCCAGTCACCTGAAAATGGGTATTATACAGCTGGAGAAGGTTCAGGGAAATCATCAAAGGGATGACACAACTCTTCTGTGAGGAAAGGTTGGCCTTTTTAGTTTAAATGAAAAGGTAAGAGGAGACATGATACAGAGCGGTAAGCTTATGCATGGTGTGACAAAACTGCCCAGAGAAAAGTATGCTCCTGAATACCAGTTAAGGGGAATCAGAGATGAGGAGAGAGTTGTGGCACTCATCTCTCATGTCCTTCTTTTTGGGTCTTTCCATAGGCATCTGGTTGGCCACTGTGAGAACAGGGTACTGCACTAGATGCACCACAACTGGCTCGATCCAACAGGCCCTTTTTATGTTCTCCTTATGATAAGGGGATTTGAATTCTCTTGTCAATCTAGATGATGCAAATCTCCCTACTGTAGAGCAGCAGCCAATGTGGCGCCCTCCAGATGTTTTTAGCCCAAGCCAGCATGGTGAACAATCAGGGATAATGGGAGTTGTAGTTCAGAATATCGGAGGGCGGGCACCACACTGGGTACCCTCGCCGTAAGGTATAGCAACTCCCATCTCTGAAGGTGCGACTGAAAACCAAGGCAGGCTGAGCTCTTTAAGACTCTTTCACTTTCCCCTCCTTTCTGGTTTGTTTCACAGACCTTTCTTATAACCCTGTTAAACCCTACAATCGGTAACCCTGCACACACCACATCATCATTGTTGTAATGTCAGGGCAGGAGACACCGTACTTTCCCGTGTATAAGACACCCCCAGGTATAAGACGACCCCTATTTTTTTGAACCCAGAATTAAGAAATCAATATTTTAAACATCAAACAAAACTTTGATATTTTATTAAATATTCAAAGCACCGGCACTGGCATAGCAACCTGGGGTAACGTGCCCCACCAGGAACCAAGATCGCCCAAAGTTTTTGAGTGTTTTTTGAGAGATCATCCAAGCCTGGCACCCGGGAGGGACAGTGGCTTGGGCGGTTCCGGCAGCTTGTTCACAGCAGCCACGGGGATGTAAGTAGTGTTTTCTTTAACCCCTGTGCATTCACCATCCATGTATAAGACGACCCCCAATTTTTTCAGCAAAAAACATTGTCTTATGCATGGCAAAATACGGTAACTCTTTTATGCCTACAATACAATTATCCACAGATGATTAACCAGAATATGAATCAATGGCTGTATAGCAATGTCCTTGGCAGGACACATACAACTTTATTTTCAGGTGGGCCCTGTACCCATGGTTCATCAAATCCAGTACCCTGTCTCCAACTGTGGCTAAAATCAGATGCGTCAGGAAGTTTTAACAGCATGAAATGGGAGAGGGTAATGCAATTCTCTACCCAATGCTATTTAGTCCCAGTTATTTAACTCTAAGCTACATTAGCATTTAACATTACGAACGTCCTATATGACAAAAGTATACAGTACTGTGCTTGGAAAATTTAATCACCTCTCCCCCTGTCCTTCCAGCTGCTGGAGAATGCAATTTTAAACCAGCCCATGAAGGTTCACAGCGGAGTGTTTATTTCTCCCCAGAAGGACATACAGAGTGGCAGAATCATAATCTCCTATCCGGCTTTGTCTTTCCCACATGTAACCGAAACATTTGCTGAGCCCTGTACAATGGCACTTGCCTGCTCTTCCGTGATCTATGGAGTATCCTTTCTCTTCCTCCCCACTGAGTGCAGCGGTGTGGCTGTTGCCACTGAGCAGCCAAAAGGAGCTACAAGGGGGCACAGCCCAGGTTAAGGCTGAAGAGGGCTAAAGTCCTCCCAGTGCGGAATGACAAGGAGAGGGAGGTTCTGCAAGTCTTAACAGTGAACTTTGAGACCTTACACTGTTGCATTTTCTTTCCTAAGTGCCGAGTGTATTCATAAAGTAAACACTGAGGGCAGGAATGATGAAGCCAAAGCACAGCTTTGTGGTGGTTTCCTGGGAAAGAAGAGCCGGGAGCTATTCAGGCTGGGAAGGACAGGTGCACAGCACATGCTCAACTCAGGCAGAACAGCAGACTAGGAAGCCTTGAACTACATGCCTATCACAGAGCCTCCCAGGACTTATCACCACACACCTGGCAGCCATTTTCCTGGTACTTTCAGAGGCAATCCTTGCCATGGCTTTTGGCCCCCTGAGCTTCCTTTTCTCAGGGCGAGTCAAAAAGCAATTTAGCCAGTAGCATTGGATGGTACACCTGGATGATGTTTTCTGCTTATCTGGGAGTCCCAGAGAACAGGTGGAAAGGTGTGTCAGAGTTTCTCATGTTGACCTTGTACCTTCCCACATATTAATTGCATCACATTTGAATAAGCCAGGGTGCTTCGTAGTTCCTGGAGATCAAGGCTGCCTGTGCTTTGCATGTAAGACACCTGACAAGTCTCATTTACAATCAGGGGTGGGGAACCTCAGGCTGAGACACTGAATATGGTCCTCAGGCCTTTCTATAAAGCCTTTAAGACTCTCCCAAGCCCCTTCCCAGACCACAATCTTCACTGGCCCTGCTCTGTGCCCTCCTTGAACACACTTGCCTGAAGTGTGGTAATGCCTCTTACTTTCTAAGATAAAGAAAGTGTGGTGGCTGTACACACTTAGCATTCTATTTTAGAATCAATGGATACAGAGTACAGTTGTACCTTGGTTGTCGTCCGTTTTGGCTCCTGAATGCCGCTAACCCGGAAGTCAGTGTTCTGGTCTGTGAACGTTTTTTGGAAGCTGAATGTCCAACGCAGCTTCCACGGCTTCCGACTGAGTGCAGGAAGCACCTGCAGCCAATCAGAAGCCACGCCTTGCTCGGCGAACATTTTCGGAAGTTGAACAGACTTCCAGAATAGATTCCGTTCGACAACCAAGGTATGACTGTACTTGTATTTTTCTATGTAGTCCTCACACAATCTACGCCTATTTCATATTTTTCTTCCCTAAAAATGCTCACTGAAAAAGTGGCTTCATTCCAAAAACAAAAGCTCATTGCAGATCCACACTGCATTACCTCGCAGTGAGTCCATTTTACAGAAGATGTAAAGGTAAAGGACCACTGGACAGTTAAGACAGGTCAAAGGCGACTATGGGGTGCGGCACTCATCTTGCCAAGAGAGCCGGCGTTTGTCCGCAAACAGCTTTCCAGGTCATGTGGCCAGCATGACTAAACCGCTTCTGGTGCAAGAGAGCACCGTGAGGGAAGCCAGAGCACACGGAAATGCCGTTTACCTTCCTGTCGCAGTGGCACCTATTTATCTACCTGCACTGATGTGCTTTCAATCTGCTAGGTTGAGAGGAGCTGGGACAGAGCAACGGGAGCTCACCCCGTTGTGGGTATTCGAACCACCGACCTTCCGATTAGCAAGCCCAAGAAGCTCAGTGCCACCTGCTCCCTTGCAACAGATGTAGGCAGCTCTGGTGGGGAGGTGTATCCATACCCGCTCAGTGACATTGTGAGTAGGCATATACCACATTCACACTGGCCACTTCCTTCTCCGTTCACCTGGGGCATGTACAACAAGCAAAAGGTTCCAAATAACCTAATCAAAGGGAAGGTTTTTCAAACATGTATCCAATAACCATACCCGTCCCTGTGGATGGCAGGATCCAGATTCAAATTACGCAGAAAGCAGCATGTTTAGTGAAATATACTCAGAGTCGCAAGGTGATTTCATGCTCTTTATTCAGCTCATAGTGGTGAGGAGGAATGAATGAATGTCCCCTCGGTATCTGCTTTATATACATTATTTACACAATGGGCTCCACATGATTGGCTAATTCCGGAATTCTACTTTAAGCCAATCAGGTTGTGGATTCACTTCTATCTGGAGCATGATTGGGTAGTTCCTGCCAACCAATCATACTGCTGCATTGTTCTAGGACCAATCAGACTGCTGCATTCTGAAGCCTATTGTTCTAGGACCAATCAGACTGCTGCCTTTTGGATCCTATTGTTCTAGGACCAATCAGACTGCTGCAGTTTGGATCCTATTCAACTCAGTACATAACACCCCTCCCCTCTAAGTTCCAGTCCTGCCCGGGAGGTTGCATTCATAGTCCTTGAGGTACGCCGGCGGCCTACGTGTGCGTTGTGGCCTGGGGTGTTCCCTGGTCCGGGGTTCAGGTTCTAGCCCGTGTTCCAAGGATGCTGGCTGTGATGGGGCTGTTTGGTCTGGCGCAACCGGCTCGCTCAGTTGTGGTTCTGGTTCCGGTGTCCTTTCGGCCTCGCAGGTCCTCTCTCTATTTACTGATTCTGCCTCTCCTGCTGGCCCCTCGTGCTCTATGGGCCTCACTGCCCCTCTGTTCCCTTGGGACTCCTCTGCCCTTTCTTCCTCCTGGTTTTCTCCCGGGAATCGTCGCCGTATCTGGTCGCAGTGGCAGCGCCAACATTGCCCCCCATCCGTTAGCACCTCATACAACACCGGGCCAGTGACCCTGGTGACTGTGGCGGGTACCCATGCTGGGCCTGCCCCAAAATTCTTTGCATACACTGGGTCCTGAGCCTCGAAGGTCCGGGGGTTCTTGCCTTCCCCCACCTCTACCTCATCCTGAGCTCTATCGGGGTGAAGGCGGTCCAATCTGATTGCAAGGCGCCGACCCATTAGTAGTTCAGCGGGGCTCCGGCCAGTCGTTGAGCTGGGGGTGCTGTGCTGTGCTAGAAGGAATGTGGCAAGGCGGTACTCCCAATCCCCTTGCATCATGCGGCGAAGGGTGTCCTTGGTGGTCCGCACCATGCGTTCTGCTTGGCCATTGGTGACAGGGTGGAATGGCGCTGAACGGATATGGCGGATGGCGTTCTGCGCTGTGAAGGTTTGGAATTCTCCTGACGTGAATGCAGTCCCGTTGTCTGAGACGAGAGTGTCAGGGAGCCCGTGGGTTGCAAACAGCCTGCGTAGTACCCGGATGGCTGCGGACGTAGAAGTGGAAGTTACCAGTGCGACTTCCAGCCATTTGGTGTAGGAGTCCACCACTATGAAGAATGTTTTCCCCTGAAAGGGGCCAGCGAAGTCCACATGCAGGCGTGACCATGGTGCTCGGGCGGACTCCCAGGATTGGACTGGGGCCCTTGGGGGATCTGGGCGGGATTCTTGGCAGGCCTGGCAGTGTTTGACCCAGGCATCTATCTCTCCGTCGATCCCCGGCCACCACACATAACTCCTGGCAAGGGCCTTCATTCTTACTACCCCTGGGTGTGTCTCGTGTAGGGCTGTGAGGACCCTTTTGCGGAGGGGCTGGGGAACAACGACCCTGCTTCCCCATAACAGGCACCCCTTGTGGGCCGACAGTTCATGTTTGCGGGTTGTGTAGCCGGCGAATTCTGGCCCGGGGCTGCTGCTGGGCCATCCCCTCCACACCCAGTCCAAGACCCGGGAGATGACCCTATCTTTCTTGGAATGGTGTGCAACTTCTTGTGCCTGAATGGGGCGGTTGGGAAGCAGCTCCAGGCTCATAACCTCTTGTGCAGGTGCTGGGTCGGGGCCTGTTTCCGGTAGTGGTAGCCTGCTGAGGGCGTCCGCATGGCCCATTGCCTTCCCCGGACGGTGAATCAGTGCATACTGATAGCTGGCAAGGAAAATTGACCACCTGAGGACGCGAGGAGACAGCACTTGTGGGGTCTGCTTTTCAGGGGCAAACAAGCCAAGCAACGGCTTGTGGTCAGTCACCACGGTGAAGGGACGCCCGTACAAGAAATCATGGAATTTTTTTACTCCCTTCACGATTGCCAGACCCTCCTTGTCGATTTGCGAGTAGTTCCGCTCGGTTGCATTGAGTGTCTGGGAAAAGTATGCCAC
Organism: Podarcis muralis; assembly: GCF_964188315.1. Taxonomy (NCBI): domain Eukaryota; kingdom Metazoa; phylum Chordata; class Lepidosauria; order Squamata; family Lacertidae; genus Podarcis; species Podarcis muralis. The sequence continues at coordinate 34,909,968 of NC_135656.1, read as the reverse complement.
TGGTACCTCTCTTCCATCCGGGAGTTGGTGTCCCAGGACAGCGCCAATTCCATAGGGCGAGGCGTCGCATGCTAGCACCACCGGCAGCCTCTCGTCGAAGTGTGCCAAGACCGAGTTTGAGACAAGCAAGTCCTTGACTGCCTGGAATGCGGCCTCCTGGCGCTGGCCCCACGCCCAAGGGGCCCGCTTGTCCAGGAGTCTGTGTAGGGGCTCTGCTACCGCCGCCTTGTGGGGAAGGAAGGAATGGTAAAAGTTCAATAGTCCCAAGAAGGCCTGAAGTTCAGCCTTGTTCTTGGGCACTGGGGCATCACAAATGGCCCGTACCTTGTCCCCAGTCGGGTGGACCCCTTCTGCGTCCACCATAAATCCCAGAAAGTCCACCTGAGGCACTCCTAATAGACATTTTTCCCGCTTCACCTTGAGACCCGCCGTCTGGAAACGGTGCAGAACGATGTGGAGGCGGTCCTCAAACTCCTCTGGTGTGGGCCCGGCAATCAACACATCATCGAAGAAGGGGGTGACGCCAGGAATCCCTTTAAGTAGAGAGTCCATTAGATTCTGGAATATGCCTGGTGCCACGCTGACACCGAATTGCAGCCGCTTTACCCTGAATGCTCCTCTGTGCGTCACAATCGTCTGTGCCTCTGCTGTGGCCTCATCTACTGGCAGCTGTTGATATGCTTGGGCCAAGTCCAGCTTGCCAAATTTTTTTGACCCAGCCAGGGTGGCAAGAACATGGCTGACCACTGGCACTGGGTATGCATGGGCCGTGAGGGCCTTGTTTATGGTACATTTGTAGTCTGCGCAGATGCGGACCGAACCATTAGGCTTGACGGGTGTGACGATTGGGGTTTCCCAGGGGGCATTAGGCACCGGCTCCAGCACTCCTTGCTCCACGAGCCGGTCCAATTCCTCGTCTATACGGGGTTTCAGGGCGAACGGGACCCGGCGGGCCTTGAGCCTGACCGGTCGTACTGCGGGGTCAAGCTGTAGAGCAATGGGGGGGCCCGTATACTGTCCCAATTTCCCATCGAAAACCCCCGGAAATTCCTTGCATATGGCGTCCACGTCCACTTGTAAGCTAGTGTGGTTCACCCCGGTGACGGCTAGCCCCAGTGGTCCAAACCATGCCAATCCCAGTAAGCTAATGTAGGGGCCCTTGACCACCAGCAAGTCCAGTTGCCGCGTCTGCCCTCGGTATTGCACCCTGAAGGTCCCCACCCCCATTGTGGGGACCTTACGTTTCTGGAAGTCCCGGAGGGTGAATGGAGCCGGCCTGAGTTTGGGACCCCCAGTAGGACACAGTTTCCTTAAGGTCCTTGCCGAGATTATGGATAGAGTTGAACCCGTGTCAAGCTCCATGCGGCATGGGGCCCCCTCTATCTGTACGTCAATAATAATTTTCTCTACATTGGGGTGGGGCAACTGGTATACCTGGAAGTCCGTGAGCTCTGTCGAGTTGCCTTGGTGCGTTGGGCCCCGGGATCTGGGGCTCTTGGATTGGTCATCTGATGCCTGGCGTCGGGTGGGCTGAGCCCGACACACCCAGGCGATGTGTCCCAATTTTCTGCACTGCCTGCACTCTGCGTTGCGGAAACGGCAGGTCCTCCTCTCGTGACTTTCTCCACAGCTTGCGCAGTTCCCTCCTTCTCGTCGAGGCAGCTGTGGTGTGTGGGCTGCTTGAGTGCGCTGCTGTACTCGGTGCACCTCCTCCCTGTTGGATCCTGAGTCGTCGGTGAGGTCTTCGTGGTGGACCCTTGGTTGGGACAGCTGGCTCGGCCGTGCCTCTTGTGTCGACCTCTCGGCAGCTTCCATTGCCAGGGCCTCCTCCAGAGCGACCTGGAACGTTAGATCCTTCTTAGCGTAGAGGCGTCGTTGCAGCTTCCCATCCTTCAGGCCACCGACGAGGCGGTCACGAAGCATGTTCTCCAGCTCTGAGAAGTTGCAGAACCGGGCGGCTTGGCGGAGAGAGGTCACAAACCCAGTTATGGTTTCCCCAGGGGCTTGCCGCTTTGCGTAGAAGGCATTTCGACGAGCCACCACTGAGGGCTGTGGCGAAAAGTGCCCCTTCAGCTGTTCCATTATTGTTTTGTATGGAACAGTAGCGACGTCTTCAGGCGCAAGGAGAGCCCGGGCGATTTCAAACGTCTCCTCTCCGCAGACGCTGAAGAATATCGCCCTCTTCTTGGCGTCTTCTTCGTCGGTGACCCCTTTGGCTTCTAGGAGGAAGGTGAAACGGGAGGCATACGCTTCCCAGTCTCCAGATGCTGGGTTGAATGGCGAGAAGCTGTTGTCGGTTGCCATTCTGAGTTCCTTGTGTCCCGGAGCTGAAGCCTGGATACACGGTGCGAGGCAGCGGTGCGGCAGGTGGCGGTGCTGCGGTGCTGTGTGTGGCAGTCAGCTCAGCGGGATCCCACCTTCGTCGCCAGTGAAATATACTCAGAGTCGCAAGGTGATTTCATGCTCTTTATTCAGCTCATAGTGGTGAGGAGGAATGAATGAATGTCCCCTCAGTATCTGCTTTATATACATTATTTACACAATGGGCTGCACATGATTGGCTAATTCCGGAATTCTACTTTAAGCCAATCAGGTTGTGGATTCACTTCTATCTGGAGCATGATTGGGTAGTTCCTGCCAACCAATCATACTGCTGCATTGTTCTAGGACCAATCAGACTGCTGCATTCTGAAGCCTATTGTTCTAGGACCAATCAGACTGCTGCCTTTTGGATCCTATTGTTCTAGGACCAATCAGACTGCTGCAGTTTGGATCCTATTCAACTCAGTACATAACATTTAGGATGAACACGAATGATTCCAGATTGCAAAAAGCGAACCTTTTTTGTGCTGCGAACCAGTTAGCGCCCACACGCAGCCCTAGTGTATGCATAGAAACCTCTGAATGGAATGCAGCTGGCTATACAAAAGTGATGGTCACATTTGTTGCTCCACCCACTTTTGCCTCTATCCATCTTCACCAACCAATAGAATGAGGCTACCCACAGGGTTACCATGACTGCCCCTGGACTGAAAAGCAGTCCTCATTTGCCGGTGCCCAAAACAAAACTATTGTTAGAAGGCGCTCCCCAAATTAAAAGCCCAGGGGTGGGGGGTTGCTTTTTAGCCAGAATATACATGCTTTAAAAAAAAACCCCACCAATAACAATGAGCGCTAGCCTCGGTTTCTTTTCCAAGTTTCATCTTCTCCCGAGTCATGACTGCTGGTGAAAATGCTGAAATTTTCTGGTATAGTAACACCAGTAATACCCCAGCACTTGTAACAAATATTTTAGAGATATAAATGAAGTTGTCAGAGCACAGCAGACGTGTGTTCAGGGTGTTTCTCAAAAGATACACACATGATTAGTGCTCACAGCTGTTCTGGGAGTTGGGCACACATTATTCTGGACTAACCTCACACAAAGATTGAGACCACCTGAAAATTCCAGTAGCCAGATGTGGGTGACACAGGTCCAAACTGGGCTACTCCCTAGGCAAGTTTTTGGAAATGCATTACAGAGACTCTTACTCTAATCTACTGTCTCCACTAAAAAAGCCACCTTGGATCCATAGCTAGTTGCATGCTCAATTAAAAAAGCTTCTTGATCAGGCATAGGCAAACTCGGCCCTCCAGATGATTTGGGACTACAACTCCCATCATCCCTAGCTAACAGTAACAGTGGTCAGGGATGATGGGAATTGTAGTCCCAAAAATATCTGGAGGGCCAAGTTTGCCTATGCCTGTTCTTGATCTTAGCATATCAGGAAGAGGTCTTCATTCAACATTCCAATCTGATGCACAACTTTCTACATGCATAGAGTTACAAAAAGTAAATAAATGGCTCCATATAACTCCTAAAGAGGTACAGCCCAGATTTCTACCACTCAAATCGACCACATCATTCTGCCCTGTGTATATAATGGTTACAATCAGGGCATTTTTTCAGCCAGAACTCGCTGCAACTCAGTTCTGGTACCTCTCAGGTGGGCACCATTGTCATTATAACAGAACAAGGGAGGTGTTCATGGTGAGTTTCGGCACCTCTGTCCCCCCCCCCTTCCACCAGTCCTACTTTGTCAAGGTGATGTCTGCTCTTCGCAATAAACACCCTCTGCTCACTCAGAGAGATATTTACAGTTCTTTATTAACATATGTGCAAACAGCTACAGTTCCTAATCATGCATCTGAATCCAAGGAGTCAGATTCGGGGAGTGGCTTCCTTTGGTTCCTTCTCCAACATAGCAGGCATGGGAAGGCACTGCTTCCCCTTCTGTTCCTGAACTTCCTGGTTGGTGACAGGGCTTTTCAGCATCAGAGAGCCCTGTATTTCCCTTCTGATTCTCTCCTTGCTCTGATACTCCCCCTTCCCTTGCCCCAAGGGCGTTCCCTTTCTGTCCCGTGACATACTTCCAATAACAGAATGCCCTGAAGTGCGTGAACAGCATGTGGATAGCCCACACAGAGAAACTGCTTCTCTTTTCTATATCTTCTGCTGGACCTCCGGACAACTTCGAAGTACGACCATCTCCACTATCATTCACTGTTGCAAGCATTAACTTGCTAACTTGCCTTGCTTTCTGTTGTTGGGACCTTGTCTAAAACGTATGTGCCGAGTATTCCCATGTCACACTGTTGTTGTTGTTTAGTCGTGTCCGACTCTTCATGACCCCATGGACCAGAGCACGCCAGGCACTCCTGTCTTCCACTACCTCCCGCAGTTTGGTCAAACTCATGCTGGTAGCTTTGAGAACATTGTCCAACCATCTCGTCCCCGTCGTCCCCTTCTCCTTGTGCCCTCCATCTTTCCCAACATCAGGGTCTTTTCCAGGGAGTCTTCTCTTCTTATGAGGTGGCCAAAGTACTGGAGCCTCAGCTTTAGGATCTGTCCTTCCAGTGAGCACTCAGGGCTGTTTTCCTTCAGAATGGATAGGTTTGATCTTCTTGCAGTCCATGGGACTCTCAAGAGTCTCCTCCAGCACCATAATTCAAAAGCATCAATTCTTTGGTGATCAGCCTTCTTTATGGTCCAGCTCTCACTTCCATACATCACTACTGAGAAAACCATAGCTTTAAGCCATGTCACACACAATCCCTCAAATAAAACCTTATAGCAGAAAAGTATATTACCTATTGCATTGCCAATTGTCAGTAACCCTATTACCTGGTATTGCCTCCTCTTATGAGTCAGTGGTCTAGAGACGAGCATGGCCACCCCAAACCGCATCAGGGTCTTCTTCAATCTTTGGTACCGTTTCCTGGAGGTTACAAAGAAAAGGGGAGGTCAGGAAACAAGAGACAACTGTGAGAATGTGGTGGTGGTGGGGAGCTTTCTAGCCAGTCCCACTGAAATCAGTACACATGATTGCACCAGGACTGAATGGAGTTTGGCCTTTCATTTAATGCTAAAAACAGTTCAGTTCTGTGGCCTTCAAGCCTTCCAACAGCACTACAACCTTTGCACTTTCTGACCTTGCCAGGTAACCCCGGAAATGAGCCTGGATGACCAAGGCCTTCTCCTTGAAGACCTGGAACCGCCTACGGTTGATGAGGCCTCTGAGATTGCGTTGAAGGGTAACAATCGCCCAGCTCAGCTTTTGATTCCATCTTCTCTCTAGCATCTGCCTCGCTTTTTCCTTCAAGAACACCTGGGCGGGGAAAGGAGGCAATAAAGAACACTGCTATTGGCAAGTGAACAGCCCTAATTATTACCTACGCCCAAGTCTTCAATGGCCAATTTGTCAAAGACTATGCAAATAAATGCATCTAGTGGGCGTTTTTTTCATATTTACTGTCTTTCTCCAGTCGAGCATGAAGAGTTGCTGAGGCTCAGTGTATATATTTGATTTATACCAAAATATTTATTTTACCAGTTAGCAACTAAAAGAGCCCATTTAGGCTAACCACCTTTTGCAGCCTAAGGGCAGCATTCCTTTTGGGCAACCTCGAAAGGACCACATGGTGAAAGTGGGTAGAACAACTAATGTACATTTTATCTCTGTACAGTTAGTTCCAACACACACCCTCTATCCTCCATTCAGATAAGTAAGAGCCACTATCAGAGTGTAAGGACACATTACAGGCAAAAACATTCTCCAGAGTGGCTGGGGAAACTCAGCCAGATGGGCGGGGTATAAATTGTTGTTGTTGTTGTTGTTGTCGTCGTCAGTGAAGGGTATGGCCTGATAGAGAGTCTTGGAGGGCCAAAATTGGTCCCTAAGCCTGGAGATTCCCCAAGTCTCTAATCCAGTTGCCCCTTTGGAATCGAGAGCCTTTGTAGTATAGTGGCCAGAGTGTTAGACCAGGACATGGGAGACCAGGGTTCAAATCTCCACTTGGCCATATAAAGGATTAGGCAGTCCTTGAGATGCCCTGGACCCAAGTTGTTAAGGACCTTGTAAATCAGTATAAGAACCCTGAACCTGGCCCGGTAGCGTATGAATAGCCAGTGAAAGCTTTCGAGCGCCGGAGTTACATGCTGGCGATAGTTGTTGTCTCCATCAACTGTCTACCCGCAGCATTTTGCACCAGGCCAAGGGTAGCCCTGTACAGAGCACATGGCAGTGGTAAGAGTCATGAGCTTACCAAGAGAATGCACCCCCCCTATGAAACCAACAGCATGCACACGGCCTTTCATAAGTTGCAGGGAAGAGAATTGCTAAGGCACACCACCTTGGTGACTCCAATCTGATAGAGCTCTGAGAGATCTCCCACCACCTGTGAAAGCACTGCGGCGCAGCCATCTCTCTCCTGCAAGGAGTTCTGCCCTCGGCTGGCCAGGACTCCATACCTGATGAGCAGAAAGGAGACAGAACCATCTGCTAAAACTCCTTCAGCGCAGGGTGTTACAGAGAAAGGAAGCAAATCCCAGCACTTCGGGAGCCAGGGACAAGCTGTCTATTGAGCATTTGTTCTGATTTGTTTGCATGGTGGTTCGATGCTTTCCAGTGCATTTTTCCTTACCACAAAGTTCCAGGCTTTCAGAAACCTCCCTCTTTCCCACCCCTCCAACTCCCTAAGGTCAAATGAAGAGTCTGCAGAGAATGTCCAAATGTAGGATCAACTGCTGTATTTTCTGAGTATAGCTCCTATAGTCTGGAATAACACCTGATTTTGACCCTAGAAGTCTTTTCCAATTAGTGTTCTAAAACATTTGAAGTTGGCTGCGACAGCCGCTGTGTTTTATTGCCCCAACTGTTTGGTTTGGCGTGCTTGCTTTACCATCGTTATTGCATCTTAAATTGTTATTATGTTATTGGTGTGCCTTTCTTTTACAACGTTGTGTTAAAATAGGAGGAGGGACAAGTAACAGGCTCACCTGATTAGGAAATGGCGGAATGGAATGCGGATGGGATAACCTTCTTTCCTGATGCATATGGCCTCCAAAATCCCAGAATGCCTTAGCTGAGAAGCCACGTATTCAGTATCGAAGATGTTTGGCACCTGAAGTTTAAAGGGAATGGTCTCAATTAGCCAAATAAAGAAGGGAACAAGGACAAGACACATAAAGGCCACTGGAAAGAACCAGTACCTTGCCGGCTCCCCCCACAAATTACATCTGTGATCCCGGGGCTTGTCCACATCCGAACAACATGTGGATATTCCTGTGCTGCCCTGGACATTTCCCCTCTTTAATTGGAGGTCTTTCCCCAATTCCGACTTTCCAAAGATTTCAAAGGAAAAACACATTTAAAGGGGGAGGGGAGGTCAAGGACAACACTGGGGTGGGGAAGACATCCTATGGACACCCCTGCATTAAAGGGGAAGCAGACTAATGCAAATTCATGGCTACCCAAATGGCTTGTGTCAGGCCAGCCTAAGACTATGTAGAGTAAGACGCCAGCCCTTCTTAGGTGTTATAGTCCACATGATTACTATTTACTGGGTGGCTGAGATTTTGGATACATGAGAGGGAATATTGGTACAAGACCTGCAATGAGCAAAACAGTTTCTCATCTAGCTTCCAAATACAGTCATACCTTGGGTTAAAGTTGCTTCAGGTTGAGCATTTTCGGGTTGTGCTCCATGGCGACCCAGAAGTAATGGAACACGTTACTTCTGGGTTTTGCCACTTGTGCATGTGGAGATGCTCAAAATGACGTCACGCACATGCACAGAAGTGGCGAACTGCGACCCGCACATGCACAGACACGGGTTACATTCACTTCAGGATGCGAACAGGGCTCTGGAATGGATCCTGTTCGCATTCAGAGGTACCACTGTATACGTAATTTGACGCTGTTTCTAGCAGAGGAACTAGATGGACATCTAAAGTGTCGTTTGTTTTTACAGCAAGTTTCTAGCCATCAGAATACGTGGGGTGGGCTGCCAAAACGTTACTGTGCTCAGGAGCAGACTTTCTGGTTATTGGACAAGCATCCATGGAACTGCCAATGGCAAAAGTTGATGGACGCTGTAGTTCAGCAACACCTGGAGACCCAGAGGTTCCCAACACCTGGGTTAGAGCATGTTTTCACAGAATCATAGAATTGTAGAGGTGGAAAGGACCACGAGGGTCGTCTAGCTCAACTCCCAGCAATGCAGGAATCTTTTGCCCAACGTGAGGCTTGAACCCGTGACCGTGAGATTAAGAGTCCCATGCTCTACCGACTGAGCTATCCTTGAGCATGTGTACGGAAGAACTTTCCATTGATTTGCATAACTCAGCCAGGGCATTGTCTTGGTAGCATCTCAAAGACAGCCTCAGGTACAGTCCAGCCCTGCAAAGACCAAGTCTTACCTTTTTGGAATTAGGCTTGATGCACCGAACAAAGAAAATGTGGCTCCTGTAGGATAGAGAGAAAAGATGTAAAGTGCATCCATTTTAAAACAGCAGGAGATGTGGCTCCAAACTGATTCTCCATCTTCAGAACCACAGCTCAATGAATGGGTGATCAGCAGCTCACTCTTTGACCTCGCCTTCCCACAGGCTTATGCTCTGTGCCGGGAGGTGGCAACACAAATTGGTGGTAGCACCACCACATTCCCTCACCTGTCTAGCTTAGCTGTGAGATCTTGCAAGGAGTGCTGGAATCTAGACACTAACGTAGAAGCTTGATGCGTCAGCCCTTGGACTCTAGTTCCACTTCCTGGTTCTCTCTGGTTCATCTGCTGTTCCTTCACTTTCTCAAAAAGGTGGGACACCAGCTTCAGAGAGGTGGACAAAAGAAATCAAAGCTTCAGAATAAACTTAGAACATTTAGTTGAAACGTTAGAAGAACCAGCTCCCTCCATACTCTGCCAATGGAAAAACCAAAGGGCAGTTTTCAAACAATCCAATAGATCAACAAATAAAATAAAACTTTATTATAGCCTCTTAGAACAGATGTCCTTTACATAAGGTTCTATAATTACACAGTACAGTGGTACCTCTGTTTAATAACTTAATTCATTCCAGAGGTCCGTTCTTAACCTGAAAGTGTTCTTAACCAGAAGCACCACTTTAGCTAATGGGACCTCCCGCCGCCGCCGTGCCGCCGCCGTGCGATTTCTGTTCTCATCCTGAAGCAAAGTTCTTAACCTGAGGTACTATTTCTGGGTTAGTGGAGTCTGTAACCTGAAGCGTATGTAACCTGAAGCGTCTGTAACCCGAGGTACCACTGTATCCTTTATATATAAAAGTTTGATCAACCAGTGCTGCTTATGCAGAAGATGGAACCATAGCTGCAGATGTTTGCGCCAGTTATAAAATAAATCTAAAAGGAAACCAACTCCTCTCTGAAACAAACAAACAAAACAGAGCTATCTTGGAGCAAGGGAGTGTCATGTGAAAGCATATACACCTCAGGAGTGATTTTTCTATCCACCAGGAAACTGGTATACAATTAAGTGTCTCTTGATGTCTACCAATACCGCAGCACAAATAAATTAGTATCAGACAGAGCTGTACGTCTCTTGACTGTGAGATCATAGGAATAGTCTGCACTGCAGAAGCATAATAATTAACCCAAACTATTTGACTGTACCTTGTGGTGGCTGTGGGAAAATATCTCCAGGACCTCTGGGCGTAACAGATCATGGTTTTTATTCAGAAACTTGTGGACCTGTAAAGCCAAATTCCACATCACTCTCATTTGTTTTTAAAAACTACGTTAACAGAGCTTCTGAGGCTGCAATCTGATACCAACCTTCCCACTTACCTAGGAGTAAACTCCACTGAAGTCCATCAATGGGACTTCTAAGTAGACATGTTCAGGAGTGGACTGTGAATCTCCTGTCAGTATAGTTCTTAGTTTACTTGCAATCCTGATTTCCAGTCTTTTCTGAGGAAGCCCTTCAGCCCCAACTCTTGACTTGTTTTTGCAGATTATAAACCAGGACAGCTGCCTGCGAAGCTGGAGGTCCACTATCCAGTCAAATAAACAGTTTTGCCCAACCCAAATCAAGTAATAATAATAAAATCATAATTTCAGTTCTATTCCCCCCACCCCCCCAAAAAAATAATTGTCTAGCCCTTCTTTTTCTAAAGAACCATTCAATACAACGGACAGTGTTCAAGTAAGTTGTTGCCTACATGGAACAGCAACTACTCTCACAATGGAATTTCCCCCTCCATTGTCCCGTAAATCTGCTCTGGAGGGCTGGAGAAAAGCCAAGAACAGATTTAGGGAAATAAGACAGGGGGAGTCTTATTGAGCGAGTTCACCTCATTCGGTGTATGCATACCCCATTTAGCGCTACTTAGAATTCTACTCTAGATAACAGATTGGAAGAGGACAAATTGAAAGAGCAGTACAGTGGTACCTCGGGTTAAGAACTTAATTCGTTCTGGAGGTCCATTCTTAGCCTGAAACTGTTCTTAACCGGAGGTACCACTTTAGCTAATGGGGCCTTCTGCTGCTGCCATGCCGCCGCTGCATGATTTCTGTTCTCATCCTGAAGCAAAGTTCTAAACCCGAGGTACTACTTCCGGGTTAGCGGAATCTGTAACCTGAAGTGTCTGTAACCCGAGGTACCACTGTATGAATGTTTAGAAGGCACTTTAAGACCATTAAATTTGGGGTTGCAAAACTGTGAGCTCTTTGTACCCCCCTGCTGGGTGACCAATCCAGAGTGAAGAGACTGATACAGCCAGGGCTCTTCCTTTGGATTACTAGCAGTAAAGAGGCACTTGCGTACGCTGCCATCCAGAACCTCACCAGATGAAGTTGTGGCAAATTGACATGTCCTACTTCAGGCATAGGCAAACTCCGGCCCTCCAGGTGTTTGGGACTACAATTCCCATCATCCCTAGCTAACAGGACCAGTGGTCAGGGATGATAGGAATTGTAGTCCCAAACATCTGGAGGGCCGGCGTTTGCCTATGCCTGTCCTACTTGCTTGGGTGAGCAAAACTCACCTTTGTGCTGCTTGAGCTAGGCAAACAAGTGCAGGGGATGTTGGAGGGGAGCAGGCTCCTATATACCTGGTAGGTAACGGGTCCTGCATAATGCTGCACAGTGAAGACAGGCAAAGGCAGCTTCGGCTTGACGTACCAAGGGCTGTTGGCATGATGGTAATGGCACTTCTGCAAGAAGGTGTGGTCTGTGGCCTGGATAGGAAAGAAAACTCTCACACACAGCAAAATAACAACTAGAAGTTGGGCATTTCGGCTATGTGCATTTGGAAAAACATCCCCCCCCCCCCCCAAAAAAAAGAATGCTGGGCAATGCAATGTAGCCCTCACAGAGCTGGCATATACTTTAAATGTATAGTGCATATGCAGCCATTGTGTCACCAACCCCATGATGTGGAATTGTCTACCAGCCGAGATTTGGCAGGTATCCTCGCTTTTGACTTTCAGGCATCTCTTCAAGCCTTTTTTTAATGCTGACAGGTCTATGCTGCTGTTTGAAGCTGTTTTGACTGGCCAGCGATTGTAATGATTGCTTTTTTAATGATGTTTCCTTGCTGCAAACCACCCTCATATTGCAGTGTATAAACTGTGGTAGATAAATGCTTTTATAAATAAAAACAAACAAGTATTGATCAACCACATCCTTAGTAGCATGTGGAGGTATTTTAAATGTTTAGGGACCCAGACCCACAGATAAACCAATTTGCTTGTTATCATGCCATTTCAATAGGACATGGGGTTCCCACTGTGGTCCATGGACCAGGTGGCTCACGGAGTGCCCATGAAAAACACTTAGAATTCGAATTCTATGGAAGTCATGTTGTAATACAATATAAGAAAAAAAAAAAGAAGCAATAAAATGCAATAAAATTCATATCAGCATCCAGCACAGAGCATTACATTTGGCGGGGGGTGGGGATATTACATGGCCCACCAAAATTCTCAGCAATTTTCAAGTGGTCAGTGGGCGGAAAAAGGTTTAGGAACCACTGCTATATGATACAAGTACAATCTTATATTTAAGGGATTCTTAGTGCTAAACTTAAATTAGTTCCCCCCATCTGGTACCAAGTACAGTGGTACCTCGGGTTAAGAACTTAATTTGTTCCGGAGGCCCATTCTTAACCTGAAACTGTTCTTAACCTGAGGTACCACTTTAGCTAATGGGGCATCCCCCTGCCACCAGCACGCAATTTCTGTTCTCATCCTGAGGTATCTTAACCGGAGGTACTATGTCTGGGTTAGCGGAGTCTGTAGCCTGAAGCGTCTGTAACCTGAAGCGTCTGTAAGCCGAGGTACCACTGTACTGGACTGCTGCAAAGTAAAAAGACAGTCTAATCCTGTTTGCCACTTCTTTGTTCTCTCTACAGGAAAGGGAGATGTTCATGCTAATTCTGGAGAGAGGGAGTGCACTGCATGCTCAGCTGGTTGATGCCAAAGGTCAGCATGGCCAGGCATCTGCCAAGGGCCCACACCACAGGAAGGGGGCCTACTGGAAGAAGCCCTCTGCACCTGCAGCAGTGAGGAAGCAGACTCGCGGCAGGGAGGGTGACTTGCCCAAGGCAACTCTCCAAAACCTGGATCTAACACCAGGCAGTGTGTGTGTGTGTGGAAATCAAGTGTCCTCAGAACAGAAGCTTCCTTTGGAGGAAAGATGTCTGAATCTCCTGCAACAAATGAATACCAGCTGAGCAGTCAGAAATCTAGAAAGCAAATATTTATTAAATAATGTCCACAGCTGTTCTATTTTATCATGACTGCCAACTTCCAACTTTCTTTTTTTTTGGCAGATGGTCATCTCAAGGGAATTGGAAAATGCCTTCAAAATAGGCCAAATGACTAGACAACTGCACCAACACACACTCTGTTTAAATTATTAAGGTTTCTGCCAGAAGAGCAGTTGGCTTTTGAGATTGTCGTGTAGGAATCTGTTAAATTTGGCAAAAGCATGATGGTCGCCCCCTTGGCACACATGCTTGCAAACACATATTTGGAACAGCATATGCCTGTGTTGAATGCCCATAACACGCAAACATGGTACAGACCAGACCAACCCAATCAGGGCTCCCTGACGCGCATCTGCTGGTGTTTAGAGATGAGTGTCTGTTGTACATACTTTGTGTGTTTGCTTTGTGGACGTGGGAGGCACTGTGGTCTAAACCATTGAGCCTCTTGGGCTTGCCAATTGAAGGTTGGCAGTTCGAATCCCCATGATCTCCCATTGCTCGGTCCCAGCTCCTGTCAACCTAGCAGGTTGAAAGCACACCAAAAAATGCAAGTAGATAAATAGGTACCACTCTGGCGGGAAGGTAAATGGCGTTTCCATGCGCTGCTCTGGTTTCAGTGTTGCATTGTGCCAGAAGCGGCTTAGTCATGCTGGCTACATGACCCAGAAAAACTGTCTGCAGACAAACGCCGGCTCCCTCGGCCTGTAAAGGGAGATGAGCGCCGCAACCCCAGAGTCATCTGCAACTGGACTTAACTGTCAGGGGTCCCTTACCTTTACAGGCGCTGATGTGTCACCCACGTACACGCAGCAAATCTGATTAACAACTCTTGTCAAACTTTCTCTGTGTGTGTGTGTGTGTTGCTCATCAGATCTAGGTATAACCTACCTCTTGTAACACTTCAACAAAATCCAATGTAAGAAAAATAACATTCTGAGGAAGAGGCACTCATGAACCCTCTTTGAGAGCACTCATTTTGCTCCTTCTCTACAAACCATCCGTCACAAAAACACCCCCGGACCCGACATGCAAATATGAAAGGGAGATCTAATGAACTCCTGACCTGTGATAGTAAAGTCTGATTGTCCAGGATGCACATAATCCCATGGGGCTTTGCAGCTATCAGATCCAGGCAGGACTCGCTGGGTATCTTGGACACAGGACTCCAGATGAGGTCTTCTTCTGCATACTCCTCCTAGTGGTCAAAGATAATTCAAACGAAGCCTGCATCCATAATATCAAATGTGTCTTTCTGTAAACCAGAGCTTTACCAAACTGTGTGCAGCGACACATTAGTGCATCAACTGCAGTGTGTGTGTCACATGAACACTTCCCACGCTCCTCCTGGAGCTGGAAAGGGATTAGTTTAGCCTCTGGTTTGCTAGTAAAACTGAATTTGTCACAAAATGATGCATTTCTAAAAAGTGCATCACCAACATTAAAAGTTTGGAAAACTCTGCTGTAAACTATTTCTTAATCTATGGTTCAGGTATCTTTTCCGCACAATACATACAAAAACACACTCTTTGTATAAAAACATTTGCATGAGAGGTAGGAAAGCTATGAGAAGACAGGTTGATAAGGAGGAGTCTGTTTTCATGATTCAGTGATGCTGGTTGGAGCCAGCTGTATACATATCAAGTCTTTGTGCCTTTATTCCGAGTGCTCACAAACTAAAAGACAAGATCTATGCATGAAATTGGCCCCAACCAGGCACAATGAATCATGAAAACAGGTTAAGGATTCAGACCCACGAATGTATTGTGAATTTTTGCTTTATCAACTTGTGTTTTCACAATTTCGCAATAACACAAAGCTGCCTCTGTGCAATGTAATGGTTCCCTCTTTTGCTCCTGGACAAGTTGTGCACCTACCTACATGTGCCTAGCTTTATATTTTACCTCCTCTTGGGTGATGACTATTCTGCTGAAGAAGTGCTGGAGGTGTTCATTGGCAAAGTTAATGCACAGCTGTTCCAGGCTGTTCACCCCGAGATCCTGTGGATAGAAAGAAAGACACAGACCTCTTTTGCTTCCGGTACACAAAGTCCACAAGGAAAGTGGCAGATGGCACCTTGCATGAAGAAGAAGAAAATGGCAACAGACCCTCATAGTCTCAGCATATAGCGCTAACCAATTTTAAAGGCTGAGACTTGGTAGGACTCTTGTCTACAACCTGCTGGCCGTCACAGTAGTTTTGCCCTGGAAATACTACAAGTTTATGGATCTGAGAAACAGTCCATATGCGCCTCCTCTCCACTGCACTGTTCTTTCTGGTGGGCATTTGAATTTCCCAAATTTTCCAAAGTGAGAAGACAGTATAGAGAGAAAGCGATATATATCATACGTGCATTTGTAGCAAAAGGAACCATTCATCAGTACTATTTTAGAACTACAGAGGTGTGGAGAGGGAGAAGCAAAACTGCTCTGACCTAAATACTTGTGAGGAGGGTATGCTACATAGTGGCCAGAGACAAGCCTTCATGAGTGCTCATTAAACCAATCATAACCAGATCTCTGGAAGTGCTGCCCACTGTGTCCCAGACCTTCAATACAGACAAACTGCCAATGCTCCCAATTTTGTGTGGCTGCTTTGCAGACGATTCCAATGCTTACATGCCAACTGATCCTACATAGCAAATATCAAGGGAGACTGCATGGAAAAGCACCTGCCAGCATATTTTCCACAAGCAACTTCAAGAAGACTTGTCGTCAGCATTCATGCATACACTAGCACAGGGCAAAAACAGAAAGCTGCCCTCAAAGACACTGTAAACACAGGAAATGACCTCAAAGCCATATATGTCAACAATGCCAACAGTGCTGTCCATTTCCAACGGGGCCAGCCACTCATTGATTTTCATCAGCAGCCACTCAAAGAGCAGGGAATACAAAACTTTGGCGATTGCATCCCTGAAGAAGTGGAGAGAGAGCAATTTTATTTTTAAAGAAACAAACAGAAAATATTGTTATTTGGATGAAAAGCTAGCAGACAGGCACCAGACAGATAAAAGCAATGAAGGTTACCTGGCATCTATAGCACTTTCTACTGACAATGGAGTGAATATCCGGTCATAACATGTTTCCTGAGGAGAGAGAAATGTTAGATATAGAGACTGGTGGCATTTTAATTTCTCAAAATAGGAGCTTTTGGGCAATTTCAATCACTTTGTATTATAAAGATTTCTGCTCAGGAGTCTTTGGAATACAAAAGCTCTAATCTTTCTTCATTCTTTTCATCTGTAGGCATTCATGTTTGTACCCATAAACTGATATAATCTGCACCAAGATGAAAAACATGCATTCCTTTTCACCTTGTTTTGAAAATACCGTATTTACTCAAGTCTAACGCACCATCAAATCTAGCAAGTGCTTTTCACATTATTTTGCTTTATTGGCTAGAACCAAATTAAACATGCTTAATGCGAGTGAAGGCTTAAACCTGAACCAAACCAAAATCCCAATTTGACTGTTTGATTATGCTCCAGCTAGGAAAATCAAAGGAGTTTATTAGTTTTCCTAAAGACATTTACATCGGCATATAAAAAAAAGAGTGCTTGCAAGATAGGACAGTCCTACGAATGTACAATAGATGGCACAGTGGAGCCAGCTACCAGTAGACATTCTTTTCTGATCCCACTGCAGATAAACCACAGGGAAGGCAGGCGGATAGGTTCTTGTATCTTGTTCCCACAACACAACACAATCCATATCACTTAAACACAAAATCCTCCTCTGTGAAAAGCATGATGAGAAGAAGTAAGACGTGCCAACAAGACAAAGAGATGCTCACAGTGACTTGGTGGGTGATGGCCCTTTGAAGAAGATCTGCTGAAATATGCAGCAAACTGGCAACAATCTGGATTTCCGTTTCACTGGGGATGAGTGCAAACTCAGAGGATTCTTTCTAGATGGTCGTGTATACAAAGAGAGAGGAAGATATGAAATGAGGACATTATTTACACCAAAATTTCAATCCTTAAGACATCCAAGAACACAGACCGCACTGTGCAATGTAGTCATTTCACAGGGTGTCAGTATTCCTAAAACTCTTAAGATCTTCCTTAGTTTTGGATTAGGTTACCTAAATCATCATCATCTCTTGCAAATGCCTAACTGGAGATTAGAACACATTGGGTCTTTTTTGAGCATTTATTCCAGTTTCTCTGTGGGGTGGTTAGATGACAATAAGCATCTGTCTTGATCTGCAGGGATTATGTATCTTCCTGTGGTTAACAATTATTTAATCCCACACTTTTCAGTACATTTCCTCATCAGTTTCCTAACTGCAAAAAGTCTGTTTTTTGGATTTGTTGCACTAGAGCTCTTTAATGCACTTTTAACTGTGCAATCCTAAGGTTTTGGTTAGCTCTAGAATCCCCCTGCTGCCATACACAAAATACTGACTGTTCAGAGGCACCCTAAATGGAAAAAAAAATGTCCCAGGGCCATTTCTACTGGGCTCAGGTGGTATTGCTAATAACACCTTGATTTTGCAAAGATGCAACATACCTCACAGGATGTAAAACAGATGTTTCCCAACTGCAGTATGCCAGAGAGCACTGCCCAGATGGAGTTCAGCTGGTCACTGGAGAGACCTATCATCTGGAGAGCCTTAATTAAGACCAGAAAATCGTGATCATCCCGCTTTCCTGGAAGCTCACACACTCGGCCCTTGAGAGTCAACACAAGTTTGCATAGTTAGGAATGAACTTGCCCTGGGAATACTTACGCTTCCTGGTAGGAAGCCCATAAACTCTGGATTTTTGTGAATGAGGGGCTATTTTCAAAGTACATAAGAGGTTAGACCTGGGTTGCCAACATACCGTATTTTTCGCCCTATAGGACGTACTTTTCCCCCTCCAAAAATGAAGGGGAAATGTGTGTGCGTGCTATGGGGCGAATGCAGGCTTTCGCTGAAGCCTGGAGAGCGAGAGGGGTCGGTGCGCACTGACCCCTCTCACTCTCCAGGCTTCAGGAGAGCCCCAGTGCCAGCCCCACAAGGTCGGGGGACAGTGGGGAGGCGGAACGCCGCCATCCCTCTGTCTCCCGATGTGGTTTGGAGGCTGACGGCGGGGAGACGCGTGCTTCTCCCCGCCGCCAGCCCCACAAGCTCCGGGGACAGCGGGGAGGCGCAGCGCGTCTTCCCGCTGTCCCCGGACCTGGTCTGAAGGCGGGCGGCGGGGAGAAGAGCGCTTCTCCCCACTGCCTGCCCCGCAAGCTCCGGGGACAGCTGGGAGGCGCAGCACATCTTCCCGCTGTCCCCAGACCTGGTCTGAAGGCGGGCAGCGGAGAGAAGAGCGCTTCTCCCCGCTGCCTGCCCCGCAAGCTCCGGGGACAGCTGGGAGGCGCAGCGCATCTTCCCGCTGTCCCCGAACCTGGTCTGAAGGCAGGCGGTGGGGAGAAGAGCGCTTCTCCCCGCTGCCGGCCCCGCAAACGCCTGGGGGGGAAATAATTTTTTTTCTTTATTTCCCTCCCAAAAAACTTGGTGCGTCCTATGGGCCGGTGCGTCCTATGGGGCGAAAAATACGGTATTCTACAATGTGAACTACACCCATTGAAGGGTTTCCAAGTCCACTTAACTCTAGCCCAAGCAGCAGAATTTGTTCTCATGTAATGAGCACCTCAGGGACGCGCGTGGCGCTGTGGGTTAAACCACAGAGCCTAGGACTTGCTGATCAGAAGGTCATCGGTTCGAATCCCCGTGACGGGGTGAGCTCCCATTGCTCGGTCCCTGCTCCTGCCAACCTAGCAGTTCGAAAGCACGTCAAAGTGCAAGTAGATAAATAGGTACCTCTCTGGCGGGAAGGTAAACAGCGTTTCCGTGTGCTGCTCTGGTTCGCCAGAAGCGGCTTAGTCAGGCTGGCTACATGACCCGGAAGCTGTACGCCGGCTCCCTCGGCCAGTAAAGCGAGATGAGTGCCGCAACCCCAGAGTCGGCCACGACTGGACCTAATGGTCAGGGGTCCCTTTTACCTTTACTTAATGAGCACCTCACATTTAATCGCCTTCCACACAAGTAAGGCAACAATGGCAGAGACCTATTCATCCACCTGGGAAGGGATGTTGGAACAATGTCTTCAGTTGTTTCCAGAAAGTGCAAGAGCGGGAGCAGCCACCCTAAAGCCCTGCTTCAAGTTACGGTACTTTGGAGCTTCTGAGCTCTTTGGAACATGAGGAAGAGGTTCTCCCACAGATTGCAGTGACCTACTGGGTGTATAGGTGGCATATTGTAGACTGGGTATATAACTATTCCACATCCTTCCTCTTCTGGTCTATTAAAGCTTCTGCATTCTGAAAGTGCTAAAAACTGCCTTCTTTCGGATGCCATTCCACAGCAAGGATTATGTAGGTATAGAGTGGATTTCTTGGGGGAGTTGCTTTGGTTTGTTACTTTTGTATGCATTTTGTTTCAGCTGCCCTGTGATCCTCAGATGAAGGGCGGTATGGAAATTTTTGACAACAACAACAAGAACACGCTATGACTTCCGCAAGCCCTGAGAAAGAGGCAGGTTAAATGAAATTGCATTGATACGAATGGGTCAGCCTGCCCATGAGATATTTTAGTACAGATTTCTTTTTCGAGTCCAGTAATTTCACCCCTTATAAAACATTTAAAATCCTTATAAAAGGGTTAGCCCTGCAGAATTGGGGAGTGGGAAAAATACATCAGAGTCAAGCTATTTCTGTAAAGCAAGACAAGCACCGCTGTGGTTCAGCTGAGTCTCTAAAACCATCTATTTACTTGCCTGGTTTAGATAAAAGTAAGTCTCTGCCTCTTGCAGGTAAAGTTCCTCTTTTTGTCCTACTGGAAGACCACACAGCAGCTCATAAAACACATGAAAGCTCCTTTCACCTCGGCCCTAAAAAACAAAGAGGAGGTGGCCCTCGCAGATCCACACCATGGGAGGAATTTAACATTCTGCTGTAGCAACTGTTCTGTCATCTCAGGCTTTTTCACTTGCCAGACAGAACAATCCTCCTTCTCCTCCACCCTGCACATTTTTTGGAGGGTCTTCTGACTCCAATGAGTCAATATCAGGGGGAGCACGAGGGGAGGGGTGGAAGCCCCGTTGCGCTAGTTATCAGGACTCAAGTTGAATCCCAACCCATACATTTAAAGCACATCCAACACACATTTAAAGCATGGAGCTCAGCCCTGAAGAGTCCTGGGAACAGCAGCTTTCCCTTCCTGGAGGACCAATCCCTAGACAGAGAACCAAGCAGAGAGCTTTCTCAGTAGTGGCGCCCACCCTGTGGAACGCCCTCCTATCAGATGTCAAGGAAATAAACAACTATCTGACTTTGAGAAGGCAACCCTGTTTAGGGAAGTTTTTTTAAAGTTTGATATTTTATTGCGTTTTTTTAACATTCTGTTGGGAGCCACCCAGTCAGATGGGCAGGGTATAAATAAATAAATTATTATTATTATTACTACAGCCACCTTAACAAACTACAGTTCTCAGGATTCTTTAGGGCAGGCATAGGCAAACTCAGCCCTCCAGATGTTTTTTGGGACTACAATTCCCATCATCCCTGACCACTGGTCCTGTTGGCTAGGGATCATGGGAGTTGTAGTCCCAAAACATCCAGAGGGCTGTGTTTGCCTATGCCTGCTTTAGGGATGTGCTATCAGTGTATGGTGTGGATCTGCATCATTCTCTTTAACAGGAATACAGTGGTACCTCTGGATGCAAACGGGATCCGTTCTGGAGCCCTGTTCGCATCCTGAGTAGAACCTAACACGTGCTTGCGCATGCCACATTTCACCGCTTCCACACATGCACGTGACATCATTTTGCGCGTCTGCGTATGCGCGAGTGGCGAAAGCTGTAAGTAACGTGTTCCGTTACTTCCGGGTTGCCGCGGAGTGTAACCTGAAAACACTCAACCTGAAACATATTTAACCCGAGGTATGACTGTATACTACTTTGGAGAAAAAAGGTTGCTGACTGCCAGCAGTTTTCTGAGATTTTAAAATGAGCTGTACAGATGGTGGACACAGTGATTGTAGGATACTACTGACTGATGTCTAACTTCACTGATAATCCACGTTTATAGACACCCCCCCCCCGCAAAAAAATCTTAGTTTGCCATGTTTCTGTAGACTAGTTACCTTCCCACATGGAGGTGCAGCTTTTGCTCAAGAGGATGTGACTTCCCACATCATGTGTAGGTGGTATCATAATCATCACCATTACCATCCCAGAGTGGATCACAGCCATTTAAAATACAACAATTGCAATCACAAGAATAGGGCGGGTCCTAAAAATTTACATCTCAAGGTATCAAAGGCCAGAGTAAAGGAGAAATATATCAAAAGCATCTACAAACCACTAGCACAAACTCAGGTCTCTACAAATCCTGTCCCCCATCCCATTCCCTTTTACCCAAAAAACTCTTCTCTATGTGGGTTTGCAGGTCACACATGGAAGTGGGATTACTTAATATAGAATTGTGCGTCTCATGCACACAGGGGTAATTTATCGGCCATCTGACATGCAAGAACACTTTCCTTACCTGAAAAACAACTCTGGACTTCTCCAAAAGGTACTGAGAGATGGACGTACCCACCATAAATCCGCTATGAGGAAGAGATTCCTGTAAGATGAGTCGTTTTATTTTCTAGCCTGACTATAGACTTTATGGAATGGGAGGTCTTATTCAATAATGCAAGGCAATTTTTTGAACACTCACCATTGAAGAAATAAGGCATTCAGCAGCATTCTTAAAACACAGGCTCCTGCTCCCCAAACTAACGGTGATTTGTGGAAAACACTGAAATCCCATGGAAAAGTATCTGACGGAGGTCTTTTGATTCAAATAGATGCTGAGAAATACTGACAACTGGCGTCTGAATACTTGAAATTTCAAAGCTGTGGGAGTTTAGAACTCCCTATTCTATAGCAACCAAACCAGCTGACTCTCAAATCCCTCTAATTGTTTGAAATGCAGAGTGAGACCCGGTCAATGAAAGCATGACATACAAATGAAGGCACGTGGTAGATTTTATGTAAGAAAAACAAAAGATGAATCTGTTGTTACTGCACCAGTCTCTTTTACATAATAAATTAAGAAGTACTGTCATCTCCCAAGAGGCACCAGCTTATAGACCAGAGCTGATTTGCACACTCTTTCTTAACGGATTTACAGTAAGTCAGAAGTGGCGAACATCTAGCCCTCCTGTTGTTGTTGTATTCCAACTCCCAACAACCCCGGCCAGAACATCCAGAGGTTAGGGATGATGGGAACCGGAGTCCCGCATCATCTGGAGGGCCAAGAGTTTTGCCATTCCTGAGGTAAGCCATTTCAGCTCCATGCCTCCTGCCGCTGGAAGGCAATCTGTCTCCTTTCTTTCCCTTGCTCTGGGTGGAGCCCAAGAGAACCAGTCTCTCACTGGAAATGATTCCAAGAACAGCCTCTCATGCGACAGAGGCAAGCTGTGTTCAAGACGCCTTGGTGCGTCCGTACGGTTCTTAAGAGCAGACAATCATTCCTCAAACAGCAAAGAGAAGCTGACTGTAATCCCTTGGAATCTATCCCAAGTATGTGAACATGAGCCAGCAGGAATAGTTGATAAGGCTATATCCTCCATTAACACATCCGCTAACTTTACACGTTCAGTAAGTTTTTAAAAAATACATTGCTCCTAATAAAGTTATTACCTTACTGTTGATTTTGCATCCCCCACTATCTATGCTTTTTCTGTTTCAAACAGAAATATTAATTCCTTTTTTTTACTCACTGTCTTAGGTGGACATGCAAGAACTTTCCAAAGCGGCTGGAGTTGTCATTTAAGATGGTCTTTGCATTTCCAAAACTTTCCAAGATGGGTAACACATCAGATATCTGTAAGGACAAGGACAATATTAATATTAAAGCTGCCGCCTTATTTTTTTTAATCTATCTATAACATTACATTACTTTTAGTACAATCTTATGGGTCCCATAAAGAAGGCTGATCGCTGAAGAATTGATGCTTTTGAATTATGGTGCTGGAGGAGACTCTTGAGAGTCCCATGGACTGCAAGAAGATCAAACCTATCCATTCTTAAGGAAATCAGCCCTGAGTGCTCACTGGAAGGACAGGTCCTGAAGCTGAGGCTCCAATACTTTGGCCACCTCATGAGAAGAGAAGACTCCCTGGAAAAGACCCTGATGTTGGGAAAGATGGAGGGCACAAGGAGAAGGGGACGACAGAGGGCGAGATGGTTGGACAGTGTTCTCGAAGCTACAAGCATGAGTCTGACCAAACTGCGGGAGACAGTGGAAGACAGGAGTGCCTGGCGTGCTCTGGTCCATGGGGTCACGAAGAGTTGGACATGACTAAACGACTAAACAACAACAACATGGGTCCCATTGAGCTCAATGGTGGTTATTCCCAGGGTAAGTGGATATAAAATTCTAATGAATTCATTACATTTTTTAATGTATTTGTATGGAAGCATGATCCACAGATTTCACTAAGATTTATTTTCAGACCAAGCATTTAGTATTCAGGCTGCAACATGCACTAATTGTGCTCAATGACAATCTAACTTCTGAACATCTTATTGTCACTAAATAAATGTTAAATAATAGTACACATACTTGCTTTATCCCATGGCTTTCTTGCCTTTGGTATAGCCTGGACAAATAGAGGATGATCGCTTTGGCAGTTTCAGTCTTTCCCGAGCCACTGTGTCCACTGGAAAACATTAAAAAGGAGGGAGGTGTAATGCAAAGATCGTCACTGTTATTTAAGTTGCTGGATCACATTCTCCACCAGTGCAGTTTATCACCAGTTGAACTGGGGTTTTTTTTTCCTTTTCTTTTTTGGAAAAAAAAATCCAATTAAGATCTCATTGTCTGCTGCTTATTATAAACAGAAACAAAGAAGATCATTTGTCAGCCAAAAAGGAAAAAATAACAACTTTCATGGCAGTATAACCACCAATATATTACCATGTTTCAAAGTAACTGGGGTTTCAAATGTTAAGTATTTTCAGCAAAACATTTTGATTTCCCATGGTCTTTGACTTGAGGGTTCTAACCCACACCTGGTTTGGTGTGTGACAGAAGGTGGATCATCCATGGCAATGGCATGGTGTTAATGGCCACCCAAATCAATAGGTTTGATCGTAAGGGGCAAGCAGTTCGTCCATAAAATAACGCCATGCTGAAAACCAACTGTGGCAGATTCCCCACCCCCACCCCAAGATTCCCACATACTGTCCTAATATGAGATGCACATTTGGAAGATGGATATGATGCTCCTGAACACACCCAATGCTGGCAAGTCATATCCAAAGCACTAATTCCTCCCCTCCTGTCCCAATGAAAGAATGTGCTAGATCAGGCTTCCTCAACCTCGGCCCTCCAGATGTTTTGAGACTACAATTCCCATCAACCCTGACCACTGGTCCTGCTAGCTAGGGATCATGGGAGTTGTAGGCCAAAAAACATATGGAAGGCTGAGGTTGAGGAAGCCTGTGCTAGTCAAGCAGGTGGCTTGTCTATTGGCCCTCTGTATTACATGGCTGCAGATTGGCTACAGAAGCAGCAGAATCCTGAAGAGAAATCTCAACAACACAATGCTACATATTTCTACTCAGAAGTAAGTTCCACTGAATTCAATTGCTTACTTCCAGGAAAGCACCCAACAAACATGGCCTGAATAATGCCCCTAATAACACTTGGGCCCCTTTTGCATCAGTGCGGAAGAAGCAATAGGGAGACGGAGAATAAATCTCAGACAATCTTAGGAAAAGTGCCTTTATCTCTCTCTTACCTGAGGACAATGCACTGCTCTTTCTCTGAGCTCTGAGAGAAGGCATATGCCATTTCTGTGATGGCAAATATATGTCTGCAAGGGGACCAAAAGAAATGGGGGCGGGGAGAAAAAAACCCATGTTATTACTCAGCCGCCTAAATTCCAGTTGCATCAAAATTAGTTCAGGCTTATTTGTACAGAGATTGACACAACACCTTATCAACAGCTACATTTTGTACAAACACATTGAAATATTTAGGCAGCAGAGTTGGCAGGGTGGTAAGGTAAGGAAGGACAGGAAATTCCTGTGGCAGAAGTGGCCACATTGGGTTGCAGATCCTGAAAGTGGACCATGTTTATTAACATTTCATACCTCACACTCCTTCGAGAGGGTAAAGAAACCAGAGCAGCTTATTCCAATAAATGCAAGATTTCTGTAGAACTTAGTTGTGCTTAACCTTCTCTGGATTGTTGTATCCGAGAACTGTAAAAAATTATACCAAGGGCCGCAGCTTGCCCACCTGTAACCTAACAAAACCAAATTGTGCAAATGCTGTGGCTCAGAGCCATTAAGTCTAGGGTTGAAAGTTTTAGTTAAAGAATGAAATTGGGAGAGAGGTTGGGAGAAGAAGAAGATAAAGAAGGAGGAGGAGGAGGAGTTTCGATTTGATATCCTGCTTTATCACTACCCTAAGGAGTCTCAAAGCGGCTAACATTCTCCTTTCCCCTCCTCCCCCACAACAAACACTCTGTGATGTGAGTGGGGCTGAGAGACTTCAAAGAAGTGTGACTAGCCCAAGGTCACCCAGCAGCTGCATGTGGAGGAGTGGAGACGTGAACCTGGTTCACCAGATTATGAGTCCACCGCTCTTAACCACTACACCACACTGGCTTGAGTACCCTGGCGATAAACATTAGTTTTAGTGGAATGCATGCCAGGAGGCTTAAAAACTTCCCCACATTATACTTAGTCCTCCACAAGCTATTGTAATACAGTACTTTGGTTGGCAGAAAACCCCAAAGCTGAGCACTTTGGCATAATACAGCCATGTGAGATAAGAAGGTATTTAAAACTGGAGTGATCAGAATAGATTTGTATTAATAGCAGAATGAGTCTCGTACAGATTTTGTTGTTGTTGTTCTATGGTTTAAGCCAGTCTCAGATCAAAGCATACTGGCATTTGAACAGGTGGATTTTTCTAGTTCTTAGCTGCAACCCTTCACAAACACCAACCCTGCATGGCAGGCCTTTAAGACTGCAATAGCCAGCCTCAGATTAAATCAGCAGCACACTTACATATTACTTTCCATAAGCAATCAGAAACCACAATTTTTTCTATTTTTGGTTTGAAACCAGAGATTACTTAAAAGTTGCCTACCCTCGAGGGTCATTGTGAATAACTGTTTCATTATTTTTTTTAAATCTCCCCAATGGGAAATATATAAGCCAGACCCTGTTGATTTAATATGAGCCTGGCCATTACAATTTTAAAACCTGTCTACCTTACAGCAATGTTGTTGTGAAGGGATAAATAAAGGAGTTGCATCTAAAGATTAAACAAGTTCTTAAATACTCTTTTTACTGTTAATGTAAATTATTCCAGTTCAAGGCACTACAATCTTAAAGCCTGTCTACGACACAGGGCTATTGAATAGAGGCTGCTTTTTGCTGTGGATCTCTGGTCACCCTCTAGTTTATGCTTTTACCAACACAAACAAACAACTGTATACTCTTTGAAAATGAGGCTGACCATTACTATCTCAAAGTCAACCTAGTTTACAGTAACCTACTAAATATATTGGGTGTTGGGAATCTTTTTGTCTTTTGTTTTATTTCTGTGTAAACTGCAACCCCGCAAGGCAAGCACACAGTGTTGTGAAAACAATCAATTCCACTTTCTTTCCCCTGATTGAATTAAGGAACAGGAGAGACTACCCTTCATAGGATCATTAGGGCACAGGAGAAAAAGCTACAGCCGGCTAGAGAAGCTGCTCAGGTGCAAAGGTCAGCACCCAAACACCTTCTTTTCAGTAATTTCCGTTTTTGCAAAGTATTTACAAATTAGTGTATTTGTGGAGTGTCGATGAAATATCTTTAAAAAACCAACAACATGCTGGCATTTAAAGTCAGCTTGGCAAGGATAACTTGTCCTAGTCCAACTTTTTGTAAGGCCCGTGCTAAATTGATCACTCAGGCTATCCATTATGGAGTCATGTGTTCAGAAAGTGCTTTAAAAAGGGGGGGGGGACATCAGCTTTATTTCAAAATAATACCAGTATTCTATGATAAAAACCCTAGCATGAGCATTGCTAAACATGATCAAAGGTTTGGGTGGGAATTTAAACCCACAATGGGTTAGCAGCACTTTGTAAAGTTCTTTGCTTCTAGAACACTCTTATTGTTTGTGACCTGCTTCCCTGGGACAAAAACTCCAACCCTATGACAAAAATCAGTAATTTGCTGCCCAAGCCCCAGAAATCTAAAACAAATACATAAACAAATTACACTGTAGATCTGAGTGAGATGATGAACGGGGTGGGTGTGGGTGTGTGTGCGCGCGCGCAAGCATATATAAAATCCAATAGCAACATTGTCACTGAAATGAGTGAAAGAATTGTGCCATATTCCTAAATTCCAAAGAGAGGCACAATGACTTTGGCCAAGTGAAATGAGCCCAAGATTGCAAATGAAAGCCAGGATTTCGTATGCAGCATGAATAAGATTATCAGAATAAGGCAAGGAGAAAACACAATGCAGACATACGGTGCATTTCTGGAGAGCAGGCCATTCTGGTACTGGATCACCACATCTTCTGAAAAAAGGCTGAGTGGCTTGAAAGGATTGATACAGATCAAGATATGCCCAATGTAGGTCTAGGAAGAAGCACAGCATTGCCTTGGCTTTACTTATCCTCAAAAGCAGGGCAGGAATTTCAAACCCAAGTCCCCTCCCTTTACTCTTGTAAAGACCAGGGGTGGAGAATCTCCAGACTGCAGACCTAACATGGCCCTCCAGGCCTCCCCAACTGGCTCATGAGGCCATTTTCATCCACCTGCCACACACCCAACATCAAACAGCTCATAGTTCTTCCTTTATCAAGCAAGGCTCACTCCCACCTGACTGCCAGCTCTCATTGCAATTATGAAGGGTTGTTTGAAAGCCCCATGGTTTGGTTTGCAACCATTAGGGCTTCAACGGGAAGCATTCCCTGGTCTTACTACGATGTCAGGTGAGAGACAGGTAGCCAGCTCTGCCCACCTGCCCATGTTGGCCCACCAGCAGAGGGAGAGATAAAGACATTGCTCTCTGGCTGAAAAATGTTCCCAACCCCTGTTCTACACTAAGAAAATGGCACTGTTATATTCAGTCACAAAGGGTTCCATTGCGGATTCTTCCCCATGTGGGAAATCAGTGTCTCCCACCCATCCTCAACATTCTTACACACAAGCACTTACTTCTTATGACAATCAATTAGAGAGATTAAGAAAGTAATATCCATACATAAATAAAGTTGTGATGGAATCTCTTTTTCAGGCACAGCAGCACAGAGCTTTCGCTGACTTCCCTGGGTGGGGGGGAATAAATATTATATTTGAGGGTTTTGATTTGATAACATACCTATTTTTCTACCCCCCCCAAAACAAAATCCGGCAGTTAATTTGAAGAAATGTTTACTACTGATGTTGGAAGTAAATCAATACATAACTACACTCTGAATCCTGGATTGGACCCTGATGATACTGGGTTTCCTCATACACTTCTATCAGAAAAACACCTTGTACCATACTTACTCCAACCTGGAAAGGTCCTCCACTTTTTCAAATTCCATGTAGCAATCCTCATCTTTGTACATCTGGAAGGTATATGACAATGGCATTTCAAAGAGATACATAACATCAGTTCAGCCACATCCCACACGATGATCTCTAGCACAGAATGCACCAACCTGCTTTTGCATCATGTCCATCTCAAGGACATCTTCAGTGACATCTTCTGCCTCCCACCTTCCCTGCAATGCTTTTTTTGACCTCGGAGACTTGGCCAGATCCTGCTCTTTATATAAAGTCCACTTGCTTAAGTTCTCAATGGTGAACCGTGGGAGCAGCGTTTCAGAATTCAGCCAAGCGGTAGGGTCACATGTAAAGGGCTGATGCTGAGTCCAGTGCACTTGATCCATGGTTTCTGGTGTGCTCCTCTGGGTGAGGTCTGCCTTGTCATCTTCCCCCAAGCTGGAAGGTACAGAGTCTTGTAACACCCTTCCTTCAACTTAGAAGAAAAGAGAGCAGGTTACATGTTACATCAACCGTTTCTAGTTGTATTTGAAGGTATCCAAGTTTGAAGTTTGCAAATGAACGCTTCACTCTTATCCAAGGAACCCGTTCTTGCTTTCCTCTTGGATCAAGGGCACATCATTACAGGAACATCACAGTAATAATAATAACTTTAATAACTTTATTATTTATACCCCACCCATCTGGCTAGGTTTCCCCAGCCACTCTGGGCAGCTCCCAACAGAACACTAAAAACAGAATAAAACTTCAAATATTAAAAACTTCACTAATGTATACTAATGAAAACCAAAAGCACTGTTTTGACCCACCATTCCCCCTCAAGAATTTCAGCTCAACAGAAAAAGCCTACTGGATGGGATTTCAAAATGGCAGCATGGCAAAGAGCAATGTTTGTCTCCTGAGGTAGTGTGGTAACAGCTCTTAACTCAGCTAGAGTTAAAAGAAAAAACAGAAGAACATTCAAAATCATTATTACAACAAATGCCCAGAGGATTTCTCCCCATTTTTTCATTGTCTGTTTTTAAGAAATGAGAGAAATGGGGGGGGGGGGGGGGAGATATATAGCGTAAGGCTGAGTAAGGGAAAACTAATGCAGCATTTCCTGGCTTACAAACTGAAGTTATAGAATAGACATGGCCATTGACTGGGAAAAGGTACTGCAGGAAAGCTGAGAGGAAGGTACATGGAGGACTATATTTGGGGGAAATGGAGCATAATTAAAGACCTGCCTTTTTCTTAAGAGTCTTTATTATGTGGCATAAGCAACTTAATGGCTTTTTTGGTGCTGTGGTCTAAACCACAGAGCCTAGGGCTTGCCAATCAGAAGGTCAGCAATTCGAATCCCCGCGACGGGGTGAGCTCCTGTTACTCGGTCCCAGCTCCTGCCAACCTAGCAGTTTGAAAGCACATCAAAGTGCAAATAGATAAATAGGTACTGCTCTGGCGTGAAGGTAAACGGCATTTCCGTGCGCTGCTCTGGTTTGCCAGAAGAGGCTTAGTCATGCTGGCCACATGACCTGGAAGCTGTACGCTGGCTCCCTTGGCCAGTAAAGCAAGATGAGTGCCGTAACTTGACCCAACGGTCAGGGGTCCCTTTACCTTACTTTAGGATTAGCTTGATTTTACATACCTGGTATAGATACATCAGCTTGAGGACTGCAAGGAAGCACTTGACTATTCCTTTGGCCATTTGGCTTAGAATATTCATGTTGCAATTTAGCATCTGGCTGGACAGATATTACTGTTTTCCTGCTTGGTTGGTCACATGACTGCAGCTGTGGTCCACTACAGTCAATTTCAAGAGAAGCATTTTTGGACTTCACCAACTGATGAACCCTGGGGAACACAATGGCAAACTTGGCATCCGTGATACTGCTTTTCTCTTCCTCGGACTGTCCACTGAGATTCATCAGCAGAGGTTTTGCTCCGTCTTCCAGTTCTTTGTTCACAACTGTATCTTCATCTCCGGTTTGATCACATTCTAACAAGGAACAGGAAGACCCTTTTTTACACAAGTTCTTCTTCATTTGCTCCCCCGTTGAGTCATGGAAAGGCCTGCCACATCTCTTGGCCAGCCCAACAGTGCCAACAACCCGAATGACCATTCTTCTCCTGAATCCAAATGATTTATTGCTCTTCTTCTTGCCAAATTTCTTGAAGAGCCATCCTGAAAGGCCAACTGCATGTGCTATGCGTAAGAAGCGATCTTTCAAGCTTGCTTTCTTGGGAGGCTTATGGCTAAGCCAATGGGTCACTTTCTTAAACGCTGAAAGGGTTTGTAGAGATTTGGATCTCGTTTGCTTAGAAGAGATTGTGCCTTTTCCAGCAGCATCTTCAACAGTTTGTTCCTCCACTAACTCCTCTTCCTCTCTTGTCTCCAGGACCTGATTTGAAGCCATTTTGACATTTCCAGTTACTTTTCCAATTTTCTTTTTCTTCTCAACAGAAAGCTTTCTAGTGTTAACATTTGAGCTTGAAGCAGTAGAGAGACTTGATTCTTTAATCTCCTTGGCTCTGGAAACCATTTTGTCATTTTTTTTGGTACTCTTTTTTGGATGAATGCTTCCAGCCTTCTTCAAATCAGAGCCAATTTCTGCTGCCTTAGGACAACTGCCACTTGTCAATAGTTTGGCTTTAGCATCCTTATGTCTGCTTTTTAGGCTTAGCAGAATTTGGGATTGTGAAGTCAGATGGCTATATCTCTTTTCGAGCAAGGCTACTGCATCTACACTTGAACTTGCATCTCGGCTTGTTTGCTCTTCCAAATGCATGTCTTGTTTGGATGGATCAGTCTTACCACGATATTCACTTTTGTGCTTTATTAGTTGTAGTGAGGAAGTGGTTGTTTTGTCACTGACACTCATGTTCTCTTCCGTCTGGTGGTTCTCTTGAGGATTTTTGTTCGAGCCAAACTTGAGGAGCTTTGATCTTTTCTTGTTTCTACTTTTTCTTTTTGCAAAGCTGCTCACCTCACTTTCCTCCTCTTCACTTCCAGGTATACTCTGCTCATAATCAGAGGCTTCTTTGCCACTCCCTTTTTCTGAAAGATTTCCATGCTCCCCATCATTGCTCTCTTCCTCTGTAGGGCTACTACTGCAATTGTCTGAGTCACCACTTTGCTCATCATTATCACTTGCTGTAACTTTTCTTGCCACATATCTTTTATCACTCCCTTTTATTTTCTCTTCTATCTCAGAGTGACTCTCTTCATTCTCAGCCTCTTGTCTTGCTGCTATGATCTCTGACTTTCCTTCACTTTCACTGGCTGTTTCCTGAAGTTCTTGACAGTCACTAGTTTTGCCTGCAGGTTGATCTTCCCCAATAGTGGGTAACACTTTCTTAGAACAGAGCTCTTCATTATCATCGTCCAAAGAGTTCTGTCTACGCTCTCTGACTTTGAACTTGTCCTTTCCAGTCTCTTTATCTCCCATTCTTTGGTTCAAACTGTATTTATCTTGGGAGTTTGAAGATGATGATGATGAACCTTCTGAATCCACAGGATTTGCTTTGGAAAGTATTCTAGCTGACTTCCTAGTATGTGTCTTCTTGTGCCCTCCACTTTTTTCTCTGGTAGCCTTATAGCGAGGCTTCCTCTTACATTGTTCCTTGCTTTCAATATGACTTCTCTGGTATGACTCTTGCTTCTTCCAAGGGGAACCTTGTTCATTTTCTATTGTGAGGGACTCAGTATCAGCGATATTCTTTCTCTTGCTTGGTTGCTTCTTACGTTTCCTTTTCAAGTTGTGTTTCTCATTGTCTTCAGTGTCCTTTGATTCACAGCTTTTCGCGCCGGCATTGTGCCATTGTCCTGAAATCTGATCATCTTGCCTCACGACCCTTCTTCCGTTCTTCTCTCCCTTGCACATTAACTGCTCCCCATGTCTTCTATCAGAATGACATTCTCTGACCTTGGAACTTCTCTTCTCTTTTCCTTCTTTCTTGAAGCTACTCTTCCTTCCTTCCTTCAGCCTTCTCACCTCTCCCTTGCCCTTTGCTGGGCCCTGCACTGAGACAACAGGAACCCCATCCTCATCAGAGGATGAATCTTCAGAATTAGTTCTCTCATTGCTCTTTCTTTTCTTCAGCCTTCTGTCCTGGTTCTTTGATTCGTCAACATGCTTTTTCTTTTTTCGAGAAACACGTGCTGTTATTTCCTGGCTGCCATGCTCAGCTTTCTGTTCTCTGGATGTTTTGCGTTCTGCTTTAGACCGAGAAGGTGCCATTCTTCCTATATACGTAAGCACACAATCTATTAAGAGGAAAGATGTCATATTCTATGTGCAATGAATGTGCAAGTAATTTTTTTTTTTTAATCCACAAATCACCTGCAGAAGGGGTGGCCGATTTCTTATTATCTGGATTTCTTATTCTCTATTATCCAATCGTCTAAGACCTGAAACTGTACAGTGGTGCCCCGCAAGACAAATGCCTCGCAAGACGGAAAACCCGCTAGACGAAAGGGTTTTCCGTTTTGGAGGTGCTTCGCAAAACGAATTTCCTATGGGCTTGCTTCGCAAGACGAAAATGTCTTGTGAGTTCCTGCAGGGTTTTTTTCCTCCCCCCCCCTTTTCCCCAAGCCGCTAATCAGCTGATCCGCTAAGCCGCTTAACAGCTGATCCGCTAAGCCGCTTATCAGCTGATCCGCTAAGCCCGCTAAGCCGCTAATAGCGCTAATCCGCTAATGGGCTTGCTTCGCAAGACAAAAAAACCGCAAGACGAAGAGACTCGCGGATCGGATTCTTTTCGTCTTGCGAGGCACCACTGTATTTTGTCACACCCCTTTGCTGATGTGGGCAGCTTGATAGCAAAACTGATGTCACATAGCAGTAAGGACACCACAATTATGGAACTGCTCAGTCATGCCTATGGCATCACAAACAAAACTGACATGGAAATGTTACACTAAAGTATAGAACTTCTCTCACACATGCCCAGTGGCACCTTGGTTCTCAAACGCCTTGGTACTCAAACAACTTGGAACCCAAACACTGCAAACCCAGGAGTAAGTGTTCCGGTTTGCGAACTTTTTTCAGAAGCTGAACGTGCTCCGTTTTGAGTGTTATGCTTCTGATTTGAGTGCCATGCTTCCGTTTTGAGTGTTACACTGAGGTCTGTTTGTTTTTGCTATTTATTTTGTTTCTGCGGCTCTTTTTTTGTTTGTTTTTGTGACTGTGTGGAACCCAGTTCAGCTACTGATTGATTGTGTGACTGCAGTACATTGTTTACTGCTTTCATTTTATGGATCAATGGTCTCGTTAGATAGCAAAATTCATGTTAAGTTGCTGTTTTAGGGGTTGTTTTTAAAAGTCTGGAACGGATTAATCCATTTTGCATTACTTTCTATGGGAAAGCGTGCCTTGGTTTTGGAACACTTTGGTTTTGGAACAGAATTCCGGAACGGCTTAAGTTTGAGAATCAAGGTACCACTGTATTTCCCTTCCAGGTGAAGCTTCATACAAAACGTTTGCCACTCTTTGTTTGGGGGTGGGGGGCTTTCATCTCCATAAATACTTCAACTTACCTTGAACTCCATGGGGGATGGACAATCAGGCTGCAAATGTGGTAAAATCAGAGATGGCTAAGCTGTGGCCCGCCTGATGTTGTTGGACTCCACCTCAGATCAGCCTCAGCCAGCATGGCCAATGTTTCTGGATGGTGAGAGTTGTAGTCTAACATCTGGAAGGCCACAGCTTAGCCACCTCTGATTTTACCACATTTACAGCCTGATTATCCACCCCTGTAATAAGTAAATAAGAAAGACAAAACTTTGCACACCTCTGCTCAGCCCACATTGAGAAAACTGTGATGGCATCCAAAAATGCAGTTTCTGTTCTTGTTAAATAAGGCATACAATACAAATTGGGCACATAAACTCCACCATGTGCCTTAATTTATATACCATGCATTGTGGGATATATTTACATCACTGTGCAAATATATTTCAAACAATTAAGGGAATTTGAGACTCACTTGGTTTGACTGATACAGAAAAATAGACCTCTATACTCCCATAGCTTTGAAATTAGTATTTAGACACAAATTTCCAGTAGACCATTGTCAACTACTTCTCATGTGGTTTCAGTGTTTTCCACAAATCACTGTTAGTTTGGGAAGCAGAAAATGTCTATGAAGATAAGAGGAATACTGGAAAGTACTATTTGTGTTCCAAACTCATAGAAGCACTTTTGTGCACTCAGCATAACAAAATATCAGGTTCTGTTCCAGCATGCCAGATATGAGGAAGCCTATTAAGGATTGTTAGGAATAGAAGATTTTATATCAGAAAATGTTTAATGGATAGAATTTATACTGATTTATTATTTATAGAGTAATTTGTTTCATTTCACCCTTTTTATGTGGAAAAGGCAGTGGCCTCAAGAATTATTTGTAGGAAAAATTAAATTAAGAAACAAAAAAAGAGAAGGAACTTGAGCTCCAAAGAAAACAGGACTGCAATACGTTGGCTTTTGAGTCCAATGAAAATTTTCACTTGTTATATGAGTGAAATTCTGCAATATAACATGTTACCTAGACTGAATACTAAGGCTTTAATCTTGTCTGAATGAGTGCAGTGCAAATCTTCTAAAAACACTTGCCTATGTTAATCTTATGCTAATGTAACTTGGTCCAATAAAATACATTATTTTGTTTTGCATCCTTTACAGCAATTATGTGGGCTCTGAATATAAAGCAGCTTTCAATATTTTAGAGGCGCCACTTTAAGAATACTTTTTCAAGTTTCCATTTCGAAGTCAGCCAATTTGTTTACATTTTCAGTTTAGTCTAAATGTCCTTATCCAACTTACCAGTCTCCTCCCTCTCAATTCCAACAATGGGATTAGCATTGATGAGATCAGAAGTCAGCGTTCTGTGAAGCCTAATGCTTTAATAAGCGTGTTCCTTTCTTCTTCAACAGCCTGTAGAAGCCCTTCTTGATATTTCCAGTACATCCACTTTCATAGCAAACTTAGGTTCAGCCAGGATACCTATGCCGTGAGGGAACAGGGAGGATGAAGGAAAGATGGCATCAATAATTCAAGATTCCCAATGG
Organism: Podarcis muralis; assembly: GCF_964188315.1. Classification (NCBI taxonomy): domain Eukaryota; kingdom Metazoa; phylum Chordata; class Lepidosauria; order Squamata; family Lacertidae; genus Podarcis; species Podarcis muralis. The sequence goes on along the minus strand of NC_135656.1, from coordinate 34,874,312 downwards.
CATGGCCGAACTTTTCAACCAATGATGGCAGCAGATGGTTAGCAGTGGCACTGGGAAAACTGAGACAACGGTCTTTGCCTGAGTAAAGCATGTGCTAGAGTCAGACACAATAGCAAAACATGAAGCTCTGAAAGACACATGTATTACTTACTGGGACTGAAGTGTAAATCAGTGTAACTACAAAACTAGTTTGTAGATTGCAGATAAAGTGAAATCCTCAGAAAACAGGAGACAGAAGAAAGGAAGGCTAGAAAGCAAAAAATAAAAAATAAAAAAATCATGTGATCCATTACTATTGCAAACAAGGGCCATTCAAATGGATAAAAAGATCCAATCAGAGTGAGTCCAGCTGGTAATTAATTAGCAAAAGAACCTGAAGCACTTGTGGAGGTACAAATGCAATCATTTTCTTTCTGTTCAGTCTGATAGTGTCAAATCTACATATGAATTCCAAGCTAACATAATTAGTCTGGGGCATTGTTTGTTAAAGTTGTCAGTTGAAGTATAGGGACCTTAATGCATTTTTTAAAATAGAGAAATGTTTTTGTTCCAGCTGTTACTGGTGTATTGGGCATTCCAGATTAGGGTGAGGGAAGCTTCAACAATTTTAACAGTAGCATAAAAACAAATAATTTAGCAGCGCTATAAATACAACAAATTTATTAAGGCATAAACTTTTATGGACACTAGACTATGGCATGGCAAACGTACGAGTCCTTAAAGATAGATTAGCATGGCTTTCTCTCTGGAAATCAATAGGAGGATGTGAACACTGGTCCCCAAAATTAAAACATTGTGTCCCTGCTAAATAGATGATAGTCTTACTGCCTAGGTACGGGGCACTACAGGAGATATTACTCCCCTTGTTTATGCTTAAAGCAACAGTATATAAAAAAATGTTGTGCCTTGTAGTCTTTCTGGCAGATTATACAATGGGAGCATTTGTATAATACAAATAGCTAACTGGCTGAGAAAATATTACAAAGTAGACCAATTGCTTGCTGTGGAAGGAGGCCTTGCTGTTTCAGGCCCTACCAGGAAGCATGAGACTCCTCTCTCTCCTCATGCTTGCTTACTAAGAGGATTCTGAATCCTGCACAGACGTCCAGAGTGACATTTTATTTATTTTGGTTTATAAACAGGATAGCTAAATCCTGAGTGGAAAAGCAAATTCAAAACAAAATGTTGCTCTTTCCCTCTTGGCCTTTCCATTTGGAGAACTGAAAAGATTCAATAGAGTAGAAAGTTCTGTTCCTTGGGGCAAAGTTTCCCCCTCAAATAGGCATGATTCTGTTTCTTTGTACTAGAATATTCCAGATAGTGGCCCCTTTTTAGAGGTAAGCCTGTGTCCAGTAAGTAAAGTTCATAGGGCCAAGTTGTCAAGCCCATCAGCCTTTCTTAAGATCCATCCTATTTTGGTCTTTTTTTCAGGAGCTAGCTCCTTTCTCAAAGTAACTTGCCTACTTGCTAGGGGGAGGGAAAAGGGGTAAATAGGAAATAACCTCAGGCAGAGCTAACTTTTGTTTTTAGAAAGGACAAGCAGGATAGCCACCACCCCACCCCAAAACCATCATTAGGGTCATTAAGATAAGGCTTCCATACGCAGGAACTACTTTACGCACGTTGGGTGGGGCCTGTATTTCTGCCCAACAAGGTTCCTTAGCCAACCTCCGTTTAGGGGGAATCTTTAAAAGAGACAGAAAAAAGCAAGATTGCCACTTGCATTTTACCTGCCGTCCCTTTCCAGTCAGGAGAGGTGGGATCACACAACGGGTAGCTGAGAAGAAACAGGTTAGTTCACCATCTCCTTTGTTTGTGTTTGTTTGCATGTCCCGCTATATTTAAAGCTAATTCGTCCGAAATAATAAGTCCCCCTCCTTCCTTTTCCCGTAGGCCAAATTATTGATGTGGCCCGGCGGTATATATTTTTTCCAAATCCCATCCCTTTTCGATTTGAAGCGGGGTGTGGACTGTAATGGGACAGCTAGCATGTGAAGGTTGCAATTATGTACTCCATTACCTGGGAGTAACAAGCCCCATTGAACTCAGCGGGCCTTGGCTTCCTCTCCACCACCCGAGTTATCTTCATTTGGAACCGAATCTGGAAATATTACCTTGCACACCGTTTTACGCATTCATTAGAAGTGGGGTTGGCGGCGGGTGTGCCTTAATTTAAGACATCGCCTTACTGCGGTTTTACAAGCACTAAAATTCGAAGTTGTGCAGGATCTGGCTGCGGCAATCACTGCTGTCCAGCAAGATTTGTCATCCGCGTTAAGACTGCTGGGCGCAGGAAGGGGCAGAAGAGGGAGAGCCAAGGCGTCTCCTTTTAGCAAAGCGCCCCCTTGAAGAGGAGCTTCTCTGTAGGAGAGACAGTGGGGAGTAGGCGTAGGGCTTTTTGTTCACCTCGCCCGACCAAGGAAAGCACGCACAACACATACAATCCTCCCCGGCATGTTGCGATTCTCCATCTTCTGAGGATCTCCTGAAAGAGCCATGCTTTATTATGGTTTTTATATGCGTTGGAAGCCGCTGGAAAAACATAACCAGATGGGAGGGAGGGTAATAAAAATTAAATAATAATAATTAATACAGCTAACAGAGCAGGAACTAGAACGGCTTTATACCGCCGCCGTCAAAGTTGCTTTTAAGGTCGCCGCTTTTCTAACCCGTTTGGAGGTTTGGGTTTCCCCATCCACGCTGGTTGTGGTGCTGTGTAGGAAAGCTGCTTAGCAAAATTTTAGGTTGTTCCCCCCCCCACCCCTTATCGGGGGTTTCGCGCCTCGTACGCGCCGCCTTCAGATAAGATAAAAAGATTGGCTCCGCTTCGTTGCAAACCTTCCCTCTCGAGAGGCCTTCGGAGAGGCCTGGACTCCACGGCCTATTTTATTCCTACCATTTAAAAATAAACAACCCAAAGAACCTAAACTAAAACACGAATGCGGTTTCCGCATTAAAAAAAGACGAGTTTAAACTGGGCCCAACCACGCACTGTAAAAAAAAATAAATAACTTTTCACCCATCCTAAAGCAAACGTGGCAGCATTGGTCACGAGGCCAGAATGGAGTCGGGCTTTTGCTTTCGTTTACCAAGGCTCAATATCGGTAGATATGATTAACCCTCCACCGTTTTCTCACTGGGGGGGGGGGGGGGCAAGATTGCACACGTCGCTCCCAACCTTCATACAATTCAATCGGAGGTCGGAAGGGGGGTTTCCACAGCGCCTTCTCGCTTTCTCGAGTGCAATGCCTGGGACCCACCTGCAAAAAGAGTGCGTGGACATAGGGGGGAAAGAGAGCGGGGGGGGGGGGAGTTGAGTAGCTTCCCTGCTAATAAGATCTGATAAGGGGTTTTCCAAAGAAGCCAACAGCTGTTGAAAGCTAGGTTTAACCTTGAAGCTCCTGGGATGACCCTGAGCCAGTCGCATCCCAGCAACCAAGGCCTCTCAGCTTCAGTTTTCAGACAGAAGTATGATAAAAGGAAATCCTGGAACCTTTGCAAAACCCACACAGCTCTAGGACTTTTTCTAACAGCGACACACAGTAGGGTCCTGGTTATGTAAGGGCAGGCTCAAGTTGCTGTGGTTTCTTTTTACAGATAAGGAAACTGAGGCTAGGAGCAGTGCCGGATTTACGTATCAGCTAAACAAGCTATAGCTTAGGGTCCCACTCTCTTGGGGGCACCCAAAAAAATTAAAAGGAAGAAAAACTGGATGTACATTTCCAAAATATAAGATAAAAAATAAAATAAAGCCTACATACAGCATCAGTGTTTTGTGTTGTGTAGGCTCCTATGATGTAAGTAATGGGCCCTGCCTGCTAGTCTGCTCCCTAAAATATCACTGGTTTGCTCATTTCTATATATATATATATAGGGTGCCTACATTCTGCGTGGATTGGTTGCATGGCAACATGTGCAAGTGGCTTTAGATACCTATTAGGTCCCTAAATTATCATATAGCATATATTCAACACAAAAAAACAGCGACAATTTGTTGTTGACAAAGGACAGCTGGACATATAAAGGGTCCCATTACCTTCAGTAGCTTAGGGCCTCATCAAACCTAAATCTAGCCCTGTCTAGGAGGAAAAGTTGACTTTTCTAAAGCTACCCACCCTTGGGGGGGGGCAGAACCGACATGGTTGTTAAGTATTTCTGTTGTTTTACTTGATCTATGGGGGAGGCAGCTGCTTGGCTAGGCCCATGCTACCCACTGAGTCTGTGATATGCACTTTATTTATGCAGACACCCATATCGACAAAATCTGATAAAACATACCCAATGAATTTTCTAAAACTCCCCAGCCCTAGGCTAGATTTAAATGATGAGGGATACTTATCCAAATAAAACTTAAAAGCTGTAAATTATGTTAAACATATGTTTTAAATTGACTTTTAATATTGTTTTTAGTTCTGTAACCCACCCTGGGACCTTAGGATGAAGGGCAGGTGGTAAATAAGTAAATGATAAGGTTTAAGATCAGTGTTGAACAGTGTCCTAGCTAGAAAATATTACTCAAAACTCTGTCAGGCCCAATTTTTGGGGAGATGGGGATGGAAACAAGCTTCAGTGTATCCTCAGCAGCCCAGGAAAAGTAGAGCCCCGCCCCCAAAAGAAATAAGCAGGAAATTATTTGGAAGCAGTCTTGTTGCAAGAAATCAGCAGCCTTTCCCAGGCCCCCTTGCTCACTGGGCTCCATCAACTAGAAGAACAATTTCCTTCCATTCATCACCATTTTCAGCAACATATGGAGAGCCCAAAGTTCCCAATACCTGCTCATATCTCAGTGTTAGAAACTTGAGATATGAAAGCTAGGAGCTAGATGGCACCTTAAACCTAGGTTATGGGCGCTGCAATGGAGTGTCTAGGCACACTTCTTTAATAACAAGAATACAAAGCTGAAAATGGATGAACTACAGCTAAGATCTTATGTTCATTTTTCACATGGTCTGGTCATCATCTAAAGACTGCAAAAAATAAAGCCATACTTCCCCTGCCTGCCCCCCTAATATTCTTATGAGGGTCCCTTCTCCAGTCTTCAGAGAGTGGCTGGAAGTGGAGAGTCGGAAAAAGGTCCTCCTTTTCTTCCAGCAGTGTCAGTTTTAATCTGAAATCTTAGGCGCAGTACTGCGCCCAGAGCTCAGAAACTGTTTACATGAATGAAATTCCCTGTCGCAAAACGCGTCTGGAACAATGGGAGTTTTGAACGCCTCTAGAAAGAGTGCCTCTGAATATAAGCAGAGTGTTTTAATGCCTCTCAGAGCTATTAAAACCAGTTCTGTTCTCTGCCCCCTCCGTCCTTACTTCTCTGACTGGTGTTACTAAGGAGTGGAGAAATCATTGTGTCTGTTACTTCTACCATCAAGATGCAGTGATAGAAAAGGAGGTGGGGGGGAATCCACACCATTAGTTTAACACACATCCAATGCACATTCAAAACACATGACTTCCTCCTTCTGTTGAATTTATGTTTGCTGAACAGTTAAAGGCACAGGAGCCTCATGGCTCAGAATGGATTTACTTCTCAGGTTCAGGCATGGCCATCCATTGGGGGTGGCATCATCACCAGATTCCCAGCTTTCATTTAAAAGGGGGGAAAAGAAAGGAGTATCTTTGGTAGCTCAGTCAGTAGAGCATGAGACACTTACTCTCAGGGTTGTGGGTTCGAGTCCCATGTTGGGCAAAAGATTCCTGCATTGTAGTGGGTTGGATTAGATGACCCTTGTGGTCCCTTCCAACTCTACATTCCTATGATTATAGCAACTGTAGGACATGAGACACCTGACAAAATGTTCAGGCACTATTCCTCCCATACAGTGGTACTTCAGGTTAAGAACTTAATTCGTTCTGGAGGTCCGTTCTTAACCTGAAACTGTTCTTAACCTGAGGTACCACTTTAGCTAATGGGGCCTCCCACTGCCGCCGTGCGATTTCTGTTCTCATCCTGAAACAAAGTTCTTAACCCGAGGTACTATTTCTGGGTTAGCGGAGTCTGTAACCTGAAGTGTCTGTAACCCGAGGTACCACTGTTTTTGTGTGTGAGAAACCTGCCTGCTCCCCACCCACCCCCACAAAAAATCCTGGCGCTATCCACAGCTTTAGGGTAACAATGCTGCTATTTTAAAAGAAAAAGAAAGTAGGTTCTAGTCACTTGTTCCTCAAAGGAAACCTGAGGTGGGATGATAAAATATTCATGTCCAGGGAAAGAAAACCAAACCAATTAAGCAACACAGGTTGGAAAAAGTCCTCCTTTAAATATTTCACTTGCTCTTTGTTGCCTAATTGTCAGCTGCTCTGTAAGGTTCAAGGGAGTAATCCTGTGGTAATGAGAGCCATCTCTCTCCTTCTCTCTCTCTCTTTCCCTCCCTCCCACCCACACAACACAGCCAAGGTCATGGGGCCGGCCATCTCAGCTGAAGTGTTGTTTTGCCTGCCGGTTAGGAGCTCATGTTGCACATTAAACTGCAATGCTCTGCTACTAGAGGAGTCATTTGCCTACAACACTTCTTCACTGATGTAATTAGAAGACACAAGCCTGCAGCGCAGCTGTTCGAGTGGCTCGGTTGGGCTCTCGTCCGCCTCAAGAACATCCGCGCAAATAGTGTGAAAGGGGGATGGCACAGTGTCATAGGTAAATGCGCCCACTTCATAGGACAAGATTGCAGGAAATGGAAACGGGGATTGCGGTGGGTTGGGAGCGCACGGGAACTGCTTAAGTGCCTGAGAGCTTAGTCCTGTGAAGCAGAGCCAATTGAATTACTCCCAAATGGATAGGATTACGACTGCCGTGGCCAAATCTAACAAAAGCACAATGCAAAGGTATCAAATCAGATCCTCTTCAGCCTGGGGCCTAATGTAACCTGGCACACAGACAAGGGGATGCGACAAGCAGCGGAGATATTTAATGCTTATTCTAGCACTAAACGCTGCAGCTTCCCATGGCAATGTGGGAGGACATCTTATCCAAAAGGAGTTTGGAAAACTTGCAATGGCCTCTTAATTGAGTTCTTTTTGGCGGGGGGGGGGGGGCTTACCTAGTGACTGTAAACAGAAGTGGTGCATACCCGTTATTTTACGATGCTCTCTTCTGTTATGAAAGCTGTTGGCACCTGATAAAATTATGCATTCAGAAACAGTATTGCTACTGTAAACACGCATTGGGCGGTGGAGGCTGGTCACTGTGGCGGAGCCTTCCCTCCTGAGAAGAATGTTAAAAAAAATAAAAATCCCTCCCCAGCTTTCCTGTCTCAGACGCATTTTGTACTTTCATTTTCACTTAGAGAAGCGCTTCAAACATTGTTAACTTTTTACGGATAATTTTATTCTTTCTCTTTTTGTAAACTGCTTTGATTTCTCTCTCTCCCCCCCCCCCAATCATGGTGTATAAATTGTAAAAAAATAAAGTTAATTAGTTCTCTGGCTAATCAGGTCTCTGCAGCACTCAGCCACTGCTAATCCAAAAGTGTAGCTATGTTTTTAAAAAGTCCGTACCACGTAACAGATATTGGAATTAAAGGGAAACTGATTTTATTTAAATCAAATTGATTTAAATCACTAGTCAGTAAGGCTTGATTAAATCATTTTTTATAGAAAGACTCATTCTTGCTGGTATAATATTAATATTAACAACAGATGAAGGTTTCATTTTTGGAATAATAAATTTTCAGAGTAGTTTTTACAGTTATATGAACAATTACTGATTTGGTTATACTGTACTATTAGAAATACAAAGACAGGTAATTATGAAATTGTTTATATTTTGACTTTTCTACTGTACTTTACTAAAACAATAACATAGCATATGTATCCATGTTTGTTAACTGATGTGGTTAAATGTTGCTGTTTTTTAAAAAAACAGACTGAGTTGAAGTTTAATATGAAAAACTTAAAACAAATCCTTATTTCCTGATGAATAGCCTTTGGACTATAATGTAACTTAAATGGAAAACTATCTTTAGAAAGGTGTTTCCTCCAAAAGCATTTTATTTTAAAAATCTGATTTATTTATTTTAAATCATTAATTTCTATCCACCCTGCTCAGAACGGTTTTCTTGAAAGCCACACCTCAAAACACATTCTTCATAGCTATCTAGGAACAATGTGTGTGGTTACTAATTTGAGCAGCTTGTTTTCAAATTAATATTTGTTGAGAGCAATGGTGGACAGTGTGTGTCTTTGTAATATCTATTTTCCACTAATTTTTGTGAATGGGTAAGAGGATTGGAAGGAGAAATGGTGGGTGTCTTCTGTGTGTGTTTTGCAACTTTCAACACTTGTGTGTTACTGGAACTGTAGGATTTGTGACAAGTATGGAGGTTTTGCATTCCTGTAAGTCAATTATCGGTTTAGTTAGGTCCTAAGTATTTGTACAACTACAATGCGTAAGTATCCACAGAATCTTTGCAAAGGCAAGATGGGGAGAAAACCAGAACTGGTCATGCCCCTGTGACCTCACTGGCCACACCTCCATGACTCCAGCCACCACTAACACTCAGTAGTCAAGACTTGCCAGCTGCAGCTTTGGCAAGTGGTCAGGTCACATAAATAGTACACCGTGGGTTTGTGAACAGTTGTGAGCAACTGTCCAAGTTACTGACATCAGAGTGCTTATGACATCGGGAAGCCTGATCCCTCTTGTCCCAACTGCTATTGCTGTGATGGCTTAGGCCAAGAAGCTTGTTTGAGACTGGTGAGATCTAGAATGCGTGGGGTTGCCTGGCAACGCTACAGCTATTCCTTGCAGGTCAATTTGAGACTCCATTTTATCACCCCCTTATTAAATTGCACGTCAGAAAGTTCTTTCACTTATTTTTTTCCCCCGTCTCGCTCTTTGAAATCACAGATCCTTACATGGAAACGGGAGCCATTCCAGGGGAGGAAGCCGTGTGCCCAAGTGATGTAGGAGGGCCCAAATCCAGCCGGGAGAAGTTTCTTCAAGCGTGGTATGAAAAACGGAAACCCCAGACACACCCCACCGTGTCGTCTCAAGTGTCAGGGTGTGGGTCACCAGCTTGTGCTCCAAGCCAGGAGAATTGGACAAGGGACACATCCTTGTCACATGCCTTTTTCTACCTGATGGTGGTGCCTCCCCCTCAGGCGCAATTGTACACGAGTAGCCGGATGACGGCACAGTGCCCCCGCCAAAGAGACTTGCATCATGTGGCCCAAGAGCTGGAGCCGGAAGCAAATCCCGAAGAGGAATTCCTGCAGATCTGCGCTTCAGATTTGCTGCTTAAGTCTGCAGAGAGGAAGAGGCCACGGCTGCTGCCGCCAAACCGTAAGATGCACGTGGAGGTGTTGAAGAGGCAGGACTCGCCCCCACTGCAAGAGTGCCAAAAAAGTCCTGTCCCCCTGGAGTACAGCCACCTGCTCGATGCCATAGAGATGACTAATCTGGCAGACCTTCCTGAGGTGGAATCCTTCTATCGAAGTTTCATTCTCAGGCAGAAACGGAAAGGATATTCCAGGAGGGATGGGCAGCTTCGCCCACAGGCAGAGTGTCGGCTACCTCCCAGGGCCACAGAAGCAGCTTCCTGCCAACAGGGTGCCAGAAGAACCGCCAGGCTGAGATGCACACAAAACCGGAAGCTGAGCCTGAAGAGGAGCGCTCCTCTGTCTGAGCTCACGGTGGCGACCAAACGGTCTGTGGACTCTTCTCAAAACGGCCACCTTCCGCCAAAGAAAAGATATACCCAAGGCTTCTTCTAGGGACACATGCTGCAATATTGGCAGTGTACTAGGAGCAGCCGGTACACAGGGTTTTTAAATTGGGGAGGATTTTCCTTCTCCTTATATATATGTATATATATTTATATATTTTAGCATAGTCCCTAATTGAGGTATTTAATAAAGTAAGTTAATTTTGTACTTTTCAAATAAACTCTTTTTAATGTTTGTATATTTACTTCCTGGTGCCTTTTCGTCATTTTCGCCTCTCCACACATACTAAAGAGCAAGTTCTTGGTGGTTCGTGCTGCTATTCCCATTTTTACAAAATCATCTTCCCAAGATTTTCTTAGTCCCCTGCCTGCAGAATCTAAACCTAGCTCTAGTTTCCCTAGCAGTACTATACAGGCCCCTTCATCAGTTATTATAATTCTTCATATGTGGAGGAATAATTTTTAAAAAATAAGATTCATTTGATTACAAGGCATTTTTTACCTTGCCCTGTAGCAATGCAGATTGTTTGTAGGTTTAGTAAGGACAATTTTTGTCATTATCACACACTTCATTCTCTGGGTGTTATACTGTGTTTTTGATTGGTGCATAGAATCAAACCTAAATTAATATGATCTGTTACCTTTGGAAGGTTAGGATACAGTTGGGGTTCCGCCTTTGGTCCAGTAAACTGGACTAGATTGAGAAAATTGGTAAAATCCCCGGAAAGCAACCTAGAAAGGCATTTGGCAATTACACTGAAAGGCTGAGTGGTCTATAATAAACCCTTCCAGGTGAGATTTATCTGCCTTTCAGAGAATGTGGGGTACTCATGGCTTATAGAACAAGTTTCATGTGACCATGGAAAGCACTACATGCATCTAAATGAAGAGGATCACTTCCCGTGCTTCAGTTGCAAGGCTGTTAAACATTTCAGAGGGCATCAAAATGAGGCAACAGAGTTTCTTGGTCAAATTAAAAAGCATGTTAAAAGTTCGGGTTTATTTCACAACAGTTCAATGTAGTGTCCACACACAAATCAAGTTAAATTTGATTAATTTTTCCAGATCTGATCAGCTACAAAAATAAGAATCTACCTGAGTCTGCAAAACTACTTAACAGTAACATGACCAAAAAAATCCAAACCCCTTGCAATTTCCTCATTTGAAGGAGAAAAAAAAATTACAGCAGCCGCAGGAATCTAAAGTGACATATATTATTTCATTCAAGATTTTTTTTAAAAAAACTCTTCTAAAATATATCTATTGAACAAACACCCAGTATGATTTTTTTAAAAAAATGTACAAAAAATAATCTTAGTCAGAGGTAACAGTATTTATTTTTTTAAAAAAATCTCTGCACCCAAGGCAGTAATATTTATAATTTAAAACCCATCCCAGTAGAAATATTTTTAAAAAGAAATTGTGCAAACAATTGAAGAATTGCAAAAACATATCCAGAGGCATGAAGGGAAACAGGTCAAGGGAAGCATTCCAGCCTTAGTGCAAGGCTGGCATCTCAAAGAGAAAATGAGGGCTTCAGGTGAGGCACAGTGAAGATGGTGATAAGCAGATGAGTGGCCAGGCAAGATTCAGCCCTGCAACTGAATCCAAGGCCACGGTCAGTGGATGTCTCTTCCAGTGGACGGTGGGCCTGTAGTCAGTAGTGTTATGGCACTCTTTCCAAACGTCGGACATCACGGAGACACTGCAGGAGCACAATCATTCTGCTGGGAAGAGAAAAGGGCAGAATTATTTTACACAACCTGAAGAGGCTGTTGCTTTATTGGGTAAAGGTAAAGGGACCCCTGACCATTAGGTCCAGTCGTGACCGACTCTGGGGTTGCGGCGCTCATCTCGCTTTATTGGCCGAGGGAGCTGGCATACAGCTTCCGGGTCATGTGGCCAGCTTGTGGCCACTAAGCCACTTCTGGCGAACCAGAGCAGCGCCGGAAACGCCGTTTACCTTCCCGTCAGAGAGGTGCCTATTTATCTACTTGCACTTTGATGTGCTTTCGAACTGCTAGGTTGGCAGGAGCAGGGACTGAGCAACGGGAGCTCACCCCACCGCCGACCTTCTGATCAGCAAGTCCTAGGCTCTGTGGTTTAACCCATAGCGCCACCTACATCCCTTTTGTTGTGCATAGTCTAATGCATACTGCACTTTCGTGAAAACACATGGGTATGTTTTTGGTGAAGAATGTTTGTGTGTGTGTGTCCCAGCCTGGTAGGACTCAAATATATAATTGGACGCAAACTAAAGTTTTGAAAATGCCAGTCTCACAACAGCAAGGCATTCAGCATCCTGACTTTTGACGGTTGCATATAATTTCTGTAATGTCCCTATCTCCTGTTATACATCATTGGTGGGAGCTGGCAGAGGAACAGTCTACATGCTGCCCAAGTTGGGGACATCAAGTTCTGCTTTAAGTAATGTTGGCTTGTAGAGTGAACTCTGGCCAGGTTCCCAGCTGCAGTCTACCTTTAAGGATGAAAATTGCAGAGACTGGGAGAAAAGTGAGAAGTTACTTCCTCCTTTTTGTCAAGTACTTTTTTGCAGTGGTGAATTAGAATGGGAGAGACATAAAAATACTTTAGAAGGCATTGGCAGCCATCATCTCAAGAACAAAACTGCGTGAAGACAGCAAAGGAGGCCCAGCCTGGTATTGAGGTCAAATCTCTGTTAAACAAATTATTATTTGTGGAAGCTACTGTTTCCCATGGGACGCGGGTGGCGCTGTGGGTAAAAGCCTCAGCGCCTAGGGCTTGCCGATCGAAAGGTCGGTGGTTCGAATCCCCGCAACGGGGTGCGCTCCCGTTGCTTGGTCCCAGCGCCTGCCAACCTAGCAGTTCAAAAGCACCCCCGGGTGCAAGTAGATAAATAGGGACCGCTCTGGCGGGAAGGTAAACGGCATTTCCGTGTGCTGCGCTGGCTCGCCAGATGCAGCTTTGTCACGCTGGCCACGTGACCCGGAAGTGTCCTCGGACAGCGCTGGCCCCCGGCCTCTTGAGTGAGATGGGCGCACAACCCTAGAGTCTGTCAAGACTGGCCCGTACGGGCAGGGGTACCTTTACCTTTACCTTTTACTGTTTCCCATATTCAGACAAAATGAAAAACTGATCTGTTACAAACCATGAGCAGAAGCTTCAAGTTTTCTGTTCATGGTTCGTAAGACACCAGTTTTTGCATAAGGAAGCTACATAAAGATGTATTTTTATAACAAACCATACTGTTTTCTCTAAATACACCTATAGAATATAAACCCACATACCTCCTCCATTGCTTAGTCTGTGTCCTACTTGAATTCTCCTTGAGTTTTTGTCACTATAACTCCTGCAAAGACAAAATCGCCATATGGAAACTGTGACAGACAACTTGTAGCATTCTGGTTCTTAACACCAAAATCTCCATATACCTGTAGATAGAGGCGTTTTCTCTCCCACTTCCATCCCCCCGTCAAATCCTAAAAGTAAGTCTCATGTGACAACCCGTATTCAACTGGTTCTTTTGCAAAAGAAGAATTGCCTCCCCAGTGCCAGGAAGTAAATCCATGGGACCCAATTCACCCACCCTCCTCTTCGACACCAGCTGACAATGTTGTTTTTAGATCTGTATCTCCTTCCTGGTCAACAAGTCCTAAAAATGAAAGACTTGAGTCTGCCCTGAGCTATTCAAAAGATTGGGATAGTGGGTATCTTAACTCAAGTTGGGTGAAAATATCTTAATTAGAAAGCAAAACAACAACAACCACCCTCATATCAGAATGTACAGAGAAGTACAAAATCTGTTCAGTGTTGGCAGCAGACTTAATAGAAGGTTAAATATTTGAGAATGTGAAGGAAGCCATTGAGGAGCACAGCACCAAGTTTCAGGGTTGCTAAATACATGTTCTCAGATGTTCACTATGTCACTTCCCTTCTATCACAAGGACAGGACAGTTTAACTCCCCAAGTTCTAAGAGAAACCATGGACACTCACCCTTTTTCACCCTCCAGAGTGCTTTGGATCTCTTTTAGAACTTCTGAAAAGGGAGGAAAAAAACATTCATGCGAAAGAAGTGCATATATTCTTCAATCTCTAGTATTCAAGAAGCAGTTTTACTTCCACTGTTGGAACAGTTGTTTTTTTAAGCCCCATCTTCCAAAAATTGAGCTGACAGGACTTTTAAAAGATAAAAGTTTTAATTATTGATTTCCTTCTCTCTTGCTGGAATTTTCATGCAGAATTCATTTTATTTTAGCTTATTGCGGTTTATATTTTAATGCTTTCATTGCTATTAAGCTGTCCAGATAACTTTGCTACTGGGCAGCAGATAAGTACCATTAATAAATAAACGAACTTTAACCATTCCTACAGAGCCGACGTGACATTCAGATTGTATCCTTAAGGAAGGATGACATCTAGTTGATGATGTTGTGTTCAACTTACTGTCTAATATAACAGATCTATGTCTGGAATGTATTTGATTAAAAGTTGGGCAATAAGTTGGTTTAGATTCAGGGTAACTGAATACAATCCTGTTGCGCTAAACAATTGCCAGCGTCTCACAACCAATGTGCCAAGGAGGACACCAAACATAGACATACAGATATTATTTTAGCTTGCTCAGTTGCATTTCAGAAAGAATACTATGCGGCATAAAAGCTTGCAGCTAGCATTCAAAAGAGATAAGGGTGTGCATGCTTTGTGTTTCTCAAGGTTGCTTGGGTCTCAAGTTTAGGTATTTTTTTCCCCTTTAAATCCATAGTTTCGCCAAACAAAGTCTTTAAAGCATTTGTAGTGCCATGTCCAAAAGGGAACCTGTGCATAGTGGCAGATGTGCACAAAATGGTCCACCCCAGCTGAAGCCAACATGCGTAGGATGTTTCTTTTGGCAACCATGTACACAAATAATAACATTTCTGGTATCTCTATTTGGGGCAATTTCTCCACAGACCCTACACTCATGGCTGAATTAAACACTGAAACACTGGCTGCTTCCACACCAGACATTTACTGTGGAATAACCACATTTTGTTCAGTCACTTTTTACAGGGCATTGGCATGATACTGTGATTGAAAGACCCCCTCTCACATTTCCCCCATTAGGCTTTTACTTCCTTCCCCTCAAATCCAACCTACTTATAGTCAATATAGCTGCTATTAAGCTACTATTCTGGTCATTATCTCCCTCCCCCCACCCCAATTGCAGCAGAGGTGCAGTGAGGGGAGGGGGCTATTTAACCCGTCCCACACATACAAAGATCCCAATGAAAACTGCTCCCCTCCAACATTTGGGGAAAAGGGAACTGACCACTTGGTTACAGAGTGTTTAGAAATTTGCTATCCCACTTCCGGCTTAAAGCAGAACAGCAATGATTGGGAGCTGCCAGCTCTGGAAGCACCCAACAACAACATATGTCAGTACAGCAAGTTTACTCACTATTAAACATATCAGTTTTAAAATGGCAAAATGCTTCTGAAAGCTTTGTGTTTACCCTCATGAAAAATCGTGTGAGATAGGTCACAATTTATTCCCATTTTACAGATGTGGACATGATGTTGGGATATCCATTTGCCCAATGTGTAGATCAGGTCCTCCTAGTGCAATATCCACAGAACTCTGAATGCATCCGTGCTAAGCACCAAAGAGCAATTATGAGATGCCATTGGGCAGCTGTACACAAATATAGACATGTTCAGGTATGTTACTGGTCAACTGCCTGCCTAATTGAGGCAACTCATGAAGACAACATCCCAAAGAGAAATCTACCTAATGTTGTATGGCTGCTGGTATTAAGGAGGGGAGCAGAATCAATAACTAGAAGCAAGTGAATAAAGTGGCTCAAGCCAATTCCCACAGAATGCCCATCCCTCCACCCCTACAGCACGAAAGAAATCATGTCTTTCTCACTCTCATCATTGAGCAGGGCATGCTCCATCAATCTGCCATGCGTCCTCTCTGAAAGGCAAATCAGACAAATGTTAAGGCGATCAATTCCCATGATACAAAGAAACTCACAAAGCCCGCCCCGCAAATACATTAGATTTACTGGGTTGTATTCAATGTAAGTTCTACTCGGAGTAGAGCCATTAAAGTAAATAGACATGACTAACTTAGGGCCATTCATTTCAGTGGTTCTACTCTGGTTAAAACATAGTTGAAGACAACCCATTACGCTTGGCATATCCACCCTTTGAAGTTCTTAAAAGGGCAATTTAACCCGATTCTGACAATCTATGACTCCTCTGAGTGATGTAAATGATCTGGTCTTTAAGAGCCTATTTTAGAATTTGAAGCCAACATACAAGCAGCTGTACCAAATATACTTCCACCAACCTATGCTCCTGTGGCACAGAATGGCTTCTCCCATTTTAAAGTTCCCTTGAAAAGGAAACAAGCAGAAACTCTCAGAAGACTGGGCCTCCAATTGAAGACCTTAACTTTGTAGGTTGACACGGGACATAAGTACCCCAAGTCCTAGGCTAAGGGCTTTACAAGTCACAACCAGCACTTTGTATTGTGTCCAGAAACAAACTGGTACTCCATGAAGCTCTTAAGACATTATCCCTCCTATTGAAACAAGCCAACAGCCTTTGAGCTAGATCCTAAGCCAATCTGAGTTTCTGACCTGCCTTCACGGGCCGTTTCCTGTACTGCACTACTGGAGCAATCCAAACTGGATGTTATGTTACATTACTTAAGCAGGCAGCACTGGACCAGCAATTTCTCTCCGTACATTCACATTTTCCTTACCATCTGCCCCCGGATCACTGGCACTCCATCCCGATTCCTTGCTACTGCAGAAGATAGAAAGAAGAGTCAATTAGACAAGATCATAAACCAATTCCAACCCCCTAGACATTGCAAGTCAGATGCAATTTTCATAGGCACACAGAAAGTCATGCACCCTTGGTTTACACTGTGCTACTTTGACAGGTACATGCTGCCTCTTAAAAAACCTTCAGCTTTTAAGTCAGTTCAAAATTTGTGTGGGAGTTCACATGACTGCTCATCCTTATAAAATTCCCCAGCATATTGAAAACTAACGTATCAAGAAGAAGAGTAAGCAAAACAACAGGAACCCTTCTATATGCTTTGATTTTTTCTTTAAGACTACTTTTGTTATGTTTGTAAATTTTGTACA
Organism: Podarcis muralis; assembly: GCF_964188315.1. Classification (NCBI taxonomy): domain Eukaryota; kingdom Metazoa; phylum Chordata; class Lepidosauria; order Squamata; family Lacertidae; genus Podarcis; species Podarcis muralis. Next base: position 34,857,528 of record NC_135656.1, on the reverse strand, counting down.
AGTTGTATTCTGCCTTCAGCATGGCTTTAGCTTTGGAAACGTGTCATACAAATAAAACGACTGATTGATTTTCTACATCTAGGGATAGACCGATAGAGAGATATATATTCCCCCATGTGAACCCCCATCAGCGGTCTAGGCAGAGGCGTATCCGCTTATGGCAACTAGGAGATGGTTAGGTGGCTAGCTAGAATTGACGTGTACCAGTTCTGACATATTTTGCTGCTACCCTTTAACCATCCCACCTAGTGCACACACAAAATGATTACACAGCCTGGGGACTGTATGTTGTACCCAGCTCAGAAGGCTTTATTTTGTGGAGAGTCATTCCACAGGTGGTAGAATCTCAGCACCAGAACATATGGCAATATGCAACTTCAGCATTTTTAAAACCACTTCTTTTTTCAATAAGAACAATGAATAGTGGGTGGCAGATAAGCAAAGCCTTGTCAGTACATTGGGATGGCATTAGGGCAGGCGTAGGCAAACTCATTTAAAACAGGCACCCCGAAGCCCGGCCCTCCAGATGTTTTGGGACTACAATTCCCATCATTCCTGACCACTGGTCCTGTTAGCTAGGGATGATGGGAGTTGTAGTCCCAAAACATCTGGAGGGCCAAGTTTGCCTATGCCTGCATTAGGGGATGAGCAGAGGCATTGTCAGATCATGTAGGTGCATATGGTGGCAGGACAGCAACCCTAAGCCCTTTCCAGAGTGACCATGGGCCTCCTTTGTTGCAGTTCCCATGGCTACACGTGTCATATTCGACACACAAAACCAGCAATACAAAGTAGAAAGTTGCACCCTTTCTATCATCCACACAATACACAAAACGAAAATGCCACAATCATTCATACTTGGATATCCTTGAAGCCTTCTCCACACCAGGCGTGCTGTGCACATGGCTGTTGCCTGTGTTTTCAGGTACTTTTACTAAGCATCGTGGTTCAACCAGCCACTTTGGGGAAAGTGAAAACCTCTCAAACTCTGACGGGGAGATGAGATAGAACCCTGCAGAGGAGAAAGATGGAGAAACTGCAAGTTGTGCATGCACAGATGCAGAAAGGGTCCCACAAGAGTTTCCCAAAATACATTTTTACAAATCTTAGAAGAAGATGATGATGATTTTGGATTTGATATCCCGCTTTATCACTACCCGAAGGAGTCTCAAAGCGGCTAACATTCTCCTTTCCCTTCCTCCCCCATAACAAACACTCTGTGAGGTGAGTGAGGCTGAGAGACTTCAGAGAAGTGTGACTAGCCCAAGATCACCCAGCAGCTGCATGTGGAGGAGCGGGGAAGCGAACCCGGTTCACCAGATTACGAGTCCACCGCTCTTAACCACTACAACACGCTGGCTCTCTTACTCACTCAGAAGACTAAGCTTAAGGCTGCAAACCCACACACACTTATTTTGAAGCAAGGGCAATTGCAGGGGGGTGGGGGGTGGGGATGGACCTGGAATTAACTTCAGAGTAAACATACAAAGGCTCAGCTGCATGAGCACTTTCCAAAGTCATGCTTGGTGCTTGTGACAGATTTTTTTAAATAGATCCCATGTTACTATTTAATATTTCTCAGCTGGATCTCTGGGACTCCTATGCATGGAAAGATCCAAATACTGTATGTTTGTCTGATTCTCATGCAATGTTCTCTCACGCGCACAGTTTTCAGACCCCTATGTAAACCATTTTTTAACTTAATATGCTCTAGGTTAGATTACTGCAATGCATTATACATAGGGCTGCCTCTGAAGATGGTTCAGAAGTTTCAGCTGGTGCAGAATTCAGGGGCCAGGTTGCTCACTGGGGCAAGATGGTTTGAGCATATAACACTAATCTTGGCCTGACTGCAGTGGCTGCCAGTTAGTTTCCAGGCCCAATTCAAAGTGCTGGATTTGACCTACAAAGCCTTAAACAGCTCAGGACTGCAGTACTTCAAGGACCACCTCTTTGTATATGAACTGAACCAGACCCTGCGTTCATAATCTCAGGCCTTTCTGCATGTGCTTCCTCAACGTGAGGTCTAGAGTGTGGCAACATGGGAACGGGCCTTTTCTGCAGTGGCTCCCCGTTTGTGGAATTCTCTCCCCTCGGGAGGCTCTCCTGGCATCTTCATTACATATCTTCAGGCACCAAGCAAAAATGTTTCTCTTCAACCAGGCATTCGACTGATTAACATTCTATGGCTTTTTAAATGTATTTGTGAGAGGGGGGTTACTGGCTTGTTTATGTTTTATTATGTATTTTGTTTCCTCATTTTGTATTTTTATGTTGCGAACCATCCTGGGATCTTTGGATGAAGGGAGGTATACAAATTTAATAATAATAACAACAATAATAATTTATTTACACCCCGCCCACTCTGGATGGCTTCCAACAAAATATTAAAATAAAGTAATGCATCAAACATTAACAGCTTCCCTAAACAGGGCTGACTTCAGGTGTCTTCTAAAAGTCTGGTAGTTGTTGTTCTCTTTGACATCTGGTGGGAGGGCGTTCCACAGGGCGGGTGCCACTACCGAGAAGGCCCTCTGCCTGGTTCCCTGAAACTTGGCTTCTCGCAGTGAGGGAACCGCCAGAAGGCCCTCGGCGCTGGACCTCAGTGTCCGGATAGATCGATGGGGGTGGAGACGCTCCTTCAGATATACTGGACCGAGGCCGTTTAGGGCTTTAAAGGTCAGCACTAACACTTTGAATTGTGCTCAGAAATGTACTGGAAGGCAATGTAGGTCTTTCAAGACCGGTGCTATATGGCCTCGGCAGCCGCTCCCAGTCACCAGTTTAGCTGCCACATTGTAGTTTCTGGGTCACCTTCAAAGCAGATAATACTATCCCAACTAATATTTTTCTTTCTTGCTTTCACAGTATTATGGATAGAGGGACAAAATAACTCCCCCTTCCCTCCGCCACCCCACATTTATCTATTTTGTACAAGAGGCAGAAAGGCTTCCAAGACCTAACAATGGAGCTTGGTAACCTGTGGATGACCATGTTGTTACCTTGCCCATATCTGGTGAAGACACAGGAGGCAATGCCACTCACATCCTCCTTGCGGATACAGGGGTAGCGCACTTGTATCTTGAGAGCTGGCAGGGAAATAATCTGGATGTCTCCCAGGTTCGTCAGAACAGCCAGGTCATTCTCACTGTGCTCACTCTTACAGCTGGCAAAGTTGGTCACTGTCACCTTCCGTACGCGGCAGCCTTCCAGGGCCGTCAATTTAAGTTTCAGTTTGGAGCTGACTTTGGGCAACGTGAAAACCTGCCAACGTAAACAAGTTGCGTAATAAATCCTTCATTCATGCAAGAGCCATCCAATCTCTGGTCAATGCGTAGTGAGTTTCCTGCTGGTGTGTGGCAGCAAGGCAGCATGCTTTAAGTCTAGCTGCCAAAAAGAAGCTGTGTAGTCTCTCTCCTGCCTTCAGCAGCAAAAAAGCCTGGATTTCTGACAGCGGCAAGGGAAGGAGTAGCTAAACTTTGCTGCCACTCACTGCTGTACATAAGGGATTTGCAAGCATCTCTCACATGGCCAGGTCGTATCAAGTCTGATTATCAGGGCTTGCAAACATCTATCCTCAGATACATAAAAATAAGCAGAGAGCTGGTTTGCAGTCAACATCCCTGAACAGAGTCATTTTTCCTTAGCCCAACTCTGCCCCTTTCTAGAGAAGCATCTATGGGCAGAATATCAAATTCAGGAGTGGGGAAAGTGTATCAGACATAGGGTTAGTAATGCACATTACACTATGATCTGCTCAGGTGGCAGGTTGCAAACTTTCAAGCATATAGTATGCTTTCCCACCTCCCCAAATCTGAACATGCCCTTCAGCAAAGGTGACAACCGAGTATCACCTCAAAACAAGCAAGTTCCAGGAAGGGTCTGCAAGAGGAAATGAATTCCCATACTCTAATTTCTCTGACCGCTCTACTCCAATAGGCAAAGAGCATGCATATACACAAGAACTCTACTGTGTTACCTTAAGCTGTTCTTCCGACACCACGAGAAGCTGGTGGCTCCCTTGCATGTTGGGACTCTTGGAAAGGTCATGGGCCACTTCCAGCGGCTCTGGAAGCGGAGTGCTCTGGCCATCCAGAACAACGATCCCGATAACAGGAGCTCTGTGCATGAGCTGGATCTCTTTGGCTGGAGAGACAGCAGAAAGCACACGCCAAATGAGGCAAGAGGTTTGGTCCAGAGAGAAGCAAACTGTTTCAACAAGGCACACTTTCTTCTCGCAGAACCCAGCTACCATGTTAGACATACAAAGGGCAGCAGAGAGGAAATATCGGACTGAACCCAGTGTTGCACGTCAGCACTGGACCCAATCCATTGTGGTTAGAGATTCAGATTAGGAGTGGAGAGACCCAGGTTTAAATTCCTACTCAGCCATGAAGCTCATCGGCTGACTTGAGGCCTGTCACTATCTCTCAGCTTAACCTACCACACAGGGTGGTTGTGGCAAAAAGGAACTACATATGCTACCTAAAGCTCCTTGGAAGAAGGGTTGGATACAAATACAATACATACATAAGCATTAAAAAGTGATTGAATTTAGAGGAGAATTAGAATTGAAGTATTTAAGCAGTGATGCCGCATGGAGACTGCATAATTATTTCTTTGGGTACAGTCAAAAAGCAACTTTTTACACTGTATGAAGGCAAGTATAGGTATTGGGGAGGCAAAATGAAGGTCAGGGTCTAGTGGGAGATCTCTAGATGATTAGCGGTGATAAACAAGAGTTCCTGGCTCCCAGTTGTTTCACAGCAAAGACAAAACATCTATTTCCGGCTAAATAAGACTGTGAAATGCAGAAAACCAAACCAGGAGACATTTTTTGTGACACCACTGAGAGCTCAGTTCAGTTCCAGCACTAAAAACAAGTTCCTAGGCTGAGAATGTGCTCGAAGATGCCCTATTTTGTTTTGTGTTTTAATCCTTCATGTCTTTTACACTTTGCTCTGCTTGGTGGGTTTCTGTAAAAGACAAAGCAGCTCTGGACTTTGCCTACCCCTGTATTGGAGGTTGAATTGTGATTAATGGCACATGATGCCAAAGGGGAAGCTGCCGAGCCACCTTCCTTAGATCCGTAAGGAAAATACACATAACCGTCCTATAGATATGGTTACGGAAATGAATTCCACCATGACCCTCCTGACTTTTAAACACGAAATATTTTCCAGATTTTTGTGACCAGAGAGAAACATTTAGAAACAGCCCTTGGGCTTGTTTTATGGTGTGTTAAGGACTTTTCCAAAAAAGGTACAGAGGCTAAAATTAAGTAAAAACTGTTGCCCAAGCTCACAACATTTCTAGGTAGGTGTTTATGTACAAGAGTGTTTCCTTCAGAAAACCACATTATTTACCAAAAAATGCTGTTCCTAAAAGAATCAGAGCACATACCTGTTGAATGGTCACTTTAAAATGTGAAGGTTCATTATTATTTCACAAGTTGTGTATGTCTTTAAGGGCCAGGGCAAATAACGAGACCCAGTCTTACAGCTGTGAAACATAGCTGGTGCTGCTGAGTTGTGTTAATCAAGCTGTGTCAGCAATTGGGTATAGTATATAAGGAGCAGCACCTAGCTCTCCCATTACCCTGGCGGGTGGTTTGGTGGTTGGGTCTGGTTTGTTGTTGATGTATTTAGTGTATAAGGAGTTTTTGTTTTTGTTATTAAAACCTTGTTTAAGTTATTTTTGAGTCCCTTTTTAATGCATGGTCTCCCCAGCAAGCTCTCTGCAGCGCTGCTAAACTGCAAATTGCCAGCAATACCTGGGGGCTGGTACAGTCCTGCAGTGAAATGTGTCTTGTTTTGCTCTTCCAGAATGCGCACACAGATTCTGACACCCTACTCCACATTCAGCACTAAGGCTTCTCAAGAGTCAGGTGCTGGGAAGTGTGCAACCTTCTGGATGTTGTTGGACTCCAACTCCCATCAGCCCCAGTCCAGCATGGCCAACAGGCAGAGGATGATGGGAGTTGGAGTCTAGAAACATCCAGAGTCTCTGTGGTTTCATCACCAGGGCATTTTACAAAGGTACCTTCAATCCTAAATCTGGGGGGCAGCTATTTCATCTAAATCGAAAGTCGTCTGATCTTTTCACTCACCCTGCTCTGCTCGGACAGGCTCATCCATTCTTCTCTCGGCTGGAGGAACACGCAGACAGAAGGCATAGACTGTGCCCCCATTGGTGCCTGCCCATAAGGAGGGGCAGTGCCGGGAACCTGGACCAGAGATAACAAAGCCCATGAGCCAAAGTTTCACATATCACCAAGGGAAAGCAAGCAAGACCATTCCTTATACCCCCATGCCAGACTTTGCTGGTTTTATCTACCCATGTACATTACTTTGTGGGTGTAATATATTGTTCAAGCACATCGAAGCTGGTCTTACTCACTGTCTCTTAAGAAGGTGTCGGCAAAATACAAGGTGCGAACGAAGCCAGTGAAAGAGTCCTCTGCTGACCGCGCTTCAATCTTCCGCTGGACAGGAGCTAGCTCTATCTCCTGCAATGCATCATGATCATGCCTGGAAATTCCCTCTTGTACCTGCCCGCAAAACAAAAACGAGAACTAAGCAAACAACCCCTTTTCGTTCGTTTTATTAGATTTCTTACCTGCCCTTTACCGTAAGGTCCCAGGGCAGTTTGCAACAGAAAAAAATATACATTTATAAAAGCAAATAAAACAGTTACAGCCATAAAACAGATAAAAACCATTCCATACAGAAAATGGAAACAATCCCATATATTAAAAAGAATGCAAACAGCAGTTAAAATAGTTCCAGTATAGACACAGACTGAGATAAAGATCTGTGCTTAAAAGGCCAGAAGAGGAAGGTCTGCAGTAGGTGTCAAAAAGAAAACAGAGGACATTGCCTAATACGTAAGGGAGACCATTCCAAAGTGTAGCGACCACCACACTAAAGGCCCAATTTAATTTAGTATCTCTCAAGTGGGCAGATAACGAGATTATAATGATAAAGTGACATCTTTAAATACACATGCACACACACTCTACTTTTCTGTGTATAAGACTAGGTTTTTTTTATTATTATTAAAAAATGATGTTCAAAATTGTGGGTCGTCTTATACACGGATACAATCTCCCCCCATTTTCTCAATTTGGAGTCCCAAAAAATAGAGGGCGTCTTATACATGGGGGGGTGTTATACGGTAATATGCATGTTAGCTGGTGTCAGGTGGTTTTATTAAAAAGAAGTCAAGCCAGTTCCAAAAAAAGCCATTTCTTATAGGGATGCTTGCTTTGAAGAAGAGAAACTATTTTTGAATGCTTTAAGGCCATGTAATGAATCCTTTTGCACCTCTTTACGATGGTAGAAGACAAAGTTCGCCTTACTCCAGGAAACTGGCACAATTCTGCTCCAAAAGGATCAGCCTATAACTGCCCAAATCTCCTCCTCATATGACATATCAACGCCATGAGTGGCAAGGCTGAGATCCAATACTGTACAAGGGGGCTTTTTCTAAAGTCATGCGTGGCACCAGAGCAAGGCTTTGCTGAATACAGTGGTACCTCGGATTAAGAACTTAATTCGTTCTGGAGGTCCGTTCTTAACCTGAAACTGTTCTTAACCTGAGGTACCACTTTAGCTAATGGGGCCTCCTGCTGCCGCCACGCAATTTCTATTCTCATCCTGAAGCAAAGTTCTTAACCTGAGGTACTATTTTTCGGTTAGCAGAGTCTGTAACCTCAAGCATCTATAACCTCAAGCGTCTGTAACCCGAGGTACCACTGTATGTGAAGCCGAGACAGCACAGCCCCTCACCTCTGCAGTTCGTCGCTTTCTGTTAGACACCCTGCTCCTTCGCATTCGTCGGAAGGACTGGCGGAGGGACTTCTTTAAAGACTTCACTCTGGAAAGAGGGCCTTCCAAGGCCAGTTGGTCACTGGGATGCAGGGTACACCTAGGAGGAAACCAACAGGGCTGGTTCAGTTTTCCTTTTTAAACCAAACTGTTTTTGGTCAAGTTGCAGCCACACATTGGAAGCCCAGTAAGAGAGTTACTGCATTTTGCAGCGCAGAGGTCTGAAATTCTGTTTGCAGGCAGTGACAAGGCCTTTAGTTGCTTTGCATCAGGGATAAGAAACTCTAGTCCTGCAAATGCTTGTTGGACTGCAGGTCTCATAATCCCTGCCCATAGGCTATGGCTGATGGGACTTGGGAGCCCAACATCCTCTGAGGTGGCCACCCCAGATGTAAAGCAACATGGGACAATGCTACTGCTTTTTGCCTGCAGTTCTCAAGCCAGGCAAGAGAGCATTCAGAAAACCAGAACTATTCTAAACTGCACACTTTATATTGTTCACAGTATTTGCTTTTGTGGAATGTTGGCAATTACTAAAGTTTTCCTAGAAGGCTCTAAAGGTATTCCATCAGTAATAATAATAATAATAATAATAATAATTTATTATTTATACCCCACCCATCTGGCTGGGTTTCCCCAGCCACTCTGGGCGGCTTCCAACTGAATATTAAAAACAGTACAGCATCAAACATTAAAAACTTCCCTAAAGAGGGCTGCCTTCAGATGACTTTTAAAAGTAAAATAGTTGTTTATTGCTTTGACATCTGCTGGGAGGGCGTTCCACAGGGCAGGAGCCACTACCGAGAAGGCCCTCTGCCTGGTTCCCTGTAACCTTACTTCTCGCAATGAGGGAACCGCCAGAAGGCCCTCGGCGCTGGATCTCAGTGTCCGGGCTGAACGATGGGGGTGGAGACGCTCCTTCAGATATACTGGACCGAGGCCGTTTAGGGCTTTAAAGGTCCGCACCAACACTTTGAATTGTGCTCGGAAACGTACTGGGAGCCAATGCAGATCTCTCAGAACTGGTGTTATGTGGTCCCGGCGGCCACTCCCAGTCACCAGTCTAGCGGCCGCATTCTGGATTAATTGCAGTTTCCGGGTCACCTTCAAAGGTAGCCCCACGTAGAGCGCGTTGCAGTAGTCCAAGCGGGAGATAACTAGAGCATGCACCACTCTGGCAAGACAGTCTGCGGGCAGGTAGGGTCTTAGCCTGCGTACCAGGTGGAGCTGGTAGACAGCTGCCCTGGACACAGAATTAACCTGTGCCTCCATGGACAGCTGTGAGTCCAAAATGACTCCCAGGCTGCGCACCTGGTCCTTCAGGGGCACAGTTACCCCATTCAGGACCAGGGAATCCCCCACACCTGCCCGCCCCTGTTCACTGTTTCTCAACAACCCTGAGGATTCAAAGTAAATCTGATGGTGTGTTTTTGTTTTCCTTTTCAAAAACAGTGCTACATGTAAGATTTCACACTGCCTTGCCCTTACATTCCACAAGGATTAAACTATTTAGGATTTACGTAGCACTTTAAATGCAGTACTTTGATGATCTTTATCACTCTGTAGGACACACCAGTATTAATTTCGCGGAAGTGTACTCCGCCCTGTAACATTTGTGGGGAAAACCTTCTCCCCATAATGACCAGGAGGAAGGGAGGGCTCAGCCTCCCTTTGTCCCCAAGGCAACAAAAGGGAGAAGACAAGACCTTTGGACTTCAAGAGAGCACGCCTGCCTGAGCCTAATAGTGTTGACTAAGCTGTGGTCAGGGAACAACTTCCTGCTTTGGAGTAGAGTAATCCTCGGCCGCCAGGGATGGATCTCAGCATTTTGTGGGGGCTAGCAGAAGGGCAAAGTTCTCTCCAACTCCCCAATTCGTGAATAAGTTGGGGGTACCTGCTGCCTACCCACCCCCCACACAAGTGGGGCTTTGTAACTTGAAAGAAAAGTCAAGAAAGAGCCAATATGACAGAGGCGTACAACATTACGCATGATGTCTGTATAGAAAAAGTGGATAAGGAAGTTTTTCCTCCCTCTCGCCTAGAACACTAGAACTCAAGGACATTCAGAGAAGCTGAACGCCGGAAGATCCAGGACAGACAAAACAACTTAACACAGTGCGTAGTTAAAACTATGCAACTTGCTCTGGCAAGACGCCATGAGGGCCACAATGATGGCTTTAAAAGAGGATTAGATAAATTCAAGGAGAGGGATAAGGCTATCAGTGGCTACTAGCCATGACAGCTCTGCTCTGCCTCCACTGTTGGAGGCAGTGTGCTTTTGAATGCCATTCTTCAGGAAACTGCAGACGGGGAGAGCGTTGCTGTGTCCAGCCCTGCTTGCAAGCTTCCCATGGCATCTGGAGGGCCACTGTGAGAATCTGTTTAAACGATCAGGAGATCTAATCCTAAGGCTGGGAAGAAAATGCTTTGCCTAATGTATTATTTTATTGTTGTTAGCCACCCTGAGCCCGGCTTCAGCTGGGGAGGGCGGGATATAAATAAAATTTATTATTATTATTATAAGTAATTTCCTGCCTGAACTGAGATTTTTATCCAGGACTTCCAGTTCACTGATTGAACCCTTAGCACTACGCCTCACCAGTCTGACAGGAAAACCCTGTTTAAGCACATGGCTTTTGAAAATGGCTGGACGTTCAATGCAAGACTTTCACCTAAACCCTACACTGTGTCAGGAATACAATTTAAACATTATCTATCTATCTACCTATATCTATCTATCTATCTATCTATCTCAATCAATCAGGAAGTAACCCCCTTACTTGACAAAGACCAGCCGCTTCTGCTGATGATCAAAGAGCCCAAAACCATGGCTTGTGCCAAAGGCTACAAGTTTCCATTCCGAGTGAAGGGCCAGCGAAGTGACCACAGCTGGTGGCTGACACTGGACCAAGACAAAGGGCTGGAAGCCTGGCTCAAACCGAACAGGCCCATCTTTAGTTTTGAGCCGCTCGTGACCTTTCCACCTATAGCCTTCCTGGTCCTGGAGGAGGTCCGCCTCTGAATGGTCAACCACCTGCTCTGCTTCTTCGTCATTTAGCTCCATTACGAGTACCTGGACGGGGCAGGGTAGGGAAAAGGGAGAAGGTCATTCGGAACTGTGTTTTGAAACCTTAGCATTGCAAAACCCACAGAGTTTGTGCAAGAATGAAGGCCAGGACAAATTTCCTCCTCTGGGCCTTTACCCTCGAAAGCACTGAAGAATACTTTTGCATTTCACCTATATCCTTCCTCGCTGGTTTTTCAACATCACATCAGCAGCAAGGGAGTTCAAGCTAACCCAATTCACTTTTTGATTAAGTGTATGAACACCCTCCTACAGCGTGATGCACTTTGAAGTAAAACAAAAGAAAAGAGGTTGTAGGCTTATGTAATTATGCAACAGAGGCAGTCATTTACCAAGTGGCTCTTGTAGCACACTGTGAATCTAAGAAGCATTAGCAGTCTTATTTCAATTTATTTCTACCCCACCTTTTCAGATACTTTCAAGGCAGCTTTTGAAAGTGATAGGCACAACATATAATCAAAAGAAGCAGCAAAACCCAAATACAATGAAATGTAAGGACAACACCACTTTAAAAAGCAACAGAAACAACCACCGTTCATGAATATCATATCATTTAACTACTTGGCAAAAATAGTCTTTATGTTTCTGCCCTGCAGCAATGCTAAATCTACCCACTGCTTTCATTTATTTCTGACCTGATGTGGACAAGATTCTCTGCCCACAGCTTTGGCAGGACATTTTGCTTGAGAGGCCTGGCAGTTATATGTATAACAGACTGAGTTACCCATTTGGTTCATGATGATCTGCACTCACCCATTCGAAGTCTTTAAAGAGCAGTAGAAGAGTCATAATTCAGAAAACTACATGCTGCTCCTTTCTCATCACAGGTGGGTTGGGCAAGTTGCTAGCCCTGAGGCAAAGCAGCTCGTTTGGCAATCCAATGTGAACTGACATTTGCGGCCAATGCCCACATGACTCAAGCAGGCGTGTTGTTTTGGTTTTTTGAAAGAGCAGCATGACTCTTACAAGTGCAGTAGGAATCTACTCTGAAGAGTGTGTTTCGGATGCCAGGAGCCGGTGTATATTATTATTATTTATTTTGATTTATTACCTGCCCTGACCTTAAGGTTCCAGAACAGGTCGCAGCAATTTAAAAATGCAACATTGAAGGTGATCTGATATAGTTCAAAGTTAAGAAAGCCAAAAAGAAGAGGAGTGGGCGCATCACAGCTGAGAGCCCAAGGGCAAGTTGTAAGTATCTTCTAACCTGAATTAAGGCTCTTTGAAAAGCATTGCATTTCACAGGAGAAGACATGCATATTTGTCCCCACCCCACCCCCCCATTGACATAGATGAACTTCTTTATCTAATTATATGGGGCAGAGCATCTGTGAACCCTGTCTTCCACAGTCTAAACAGCAACAAAAACTTTCAATAGGCCAGTGGTGTTGAGGCAGGAATTGTCAAAATGTCTCCCATGGAAAGGGCCACTCTATCCCAAATCAGTAATTCAAAACTAAGGATTCTCCTTGGTGCTCTCTGACAGGGAATTAAAGAGCAGAGATAGAAAAAAATTAAGTTGCAAGCTGGAAACTAGCCCAGAAAGTTTGCATTGTCAGCACAGCCCACTGACTAGTGGAATGGTTCGCCTATTATCAACTTTGCGACTTAATCTTCCCTACTTGTTCCGGTATACAGACATTGCCGCATATACAGACATATATACACACATTCCTACTATATATACTACTACCAGGATCCAGCTGGCCAAGACACACAATGATTTAGAGAGTGAACAAATTCAAATTGAAAACCCAAAGATGAACAAGCCAGATAAAGGTAAAGGTACCCCTGCCCGTACGGGCCAGTCTTGACAGATGGGGTTGTGCGCCCATCTCACTTAAGAGGCCGGGGGCCAGCGCTGTCCGGAGACACTTCCGGGTCACGTGGCCAGCGTGACAAAGCTGCAACTGGCGAGCCAGCGCAGCACACGGAAACGCCGTTTACCTTCCCGCCAGTAAGCGGTTCCTATTTATCTACTTGCACCCAGGGGTGCTTTCGAACTGCTAGGTTGGCAGGCGCTGGGACCGAGCAACGGGAGCACACCCCTCCGCGGGGATTCGAACCGCCGACCTTTCGATTGGCAAGCCCTAGGCGCTGAGGCTTTTACCCACAGCGCCACCCGCGCCCCTGAACAAGCCAGAACAACAGCTTAATTAGTGATTGGCTGCATAGCTGGCAGTTACAACAGTGTAGATGGTACAAAATACAAGGCAGAGAAATTTGCACATGACAGTATCTGAACATGTACAGAATGCCTCCTACACACCGCAGATCACTAGGATTGGGAGAAAAGTTAATGTAGAACACAGGGCATAACATGCAGGGAAGTTCAAACTCTTGCATTTCCCAAATGATGGGGGCAAAAGATAAAGTAAGGTCTGTGTTACTGGATACAGTCCAACAGCCTATCCAAGTGCATTTCAGTACCTGCCCTGCTGTTCCTGCCACGGCCAAGTAGCTACTGTATTTGCACAAGAAGATCTTCTGGATCCCAAGTCTGGGGTCATCGCTGTAAGGGTCAAAGGAGCCAACCTAGCAGGGCAGACAGGCAAGAAAGAAAAGACCATATCAATACAAAGCAAGGTTTTCTGCGGGGAGGCTTCTCTGCTGCTCAGTTCAGCAGGCCTTGGCTTCGGAAGGTTTAAGCTGGGCCACGGACTCCTCACCTTGCGCAGCGGAGGCCATTCATCCTCTCCCATCTGGTTCAGATTGTCATTGGGATCAGCATCCGTGAGGAACACCCTCACCGTGCTCAGCTTATACAGGAGGTTCAGACAAACGCCGGACGCGTTCCAGAATCGTACTGTGCCATCCTCATGCCTGATGTGTGTGGGGGGGGGGGAGAGAGAGAGAGAGAAATGAAGGGGGCAAGCAGATTACACCAGCGGCACGGCTTACTTTCCAGGTAAGTGAACACACTGAACATGAGCCACTGAAATCCTTTTGGACTAATTATTTAAATATAGATAGGCCAGGCGGCTACAAAACTTTCCTCCTTCGTGATCCCTTTTCTACGCTGACCCCCCCCCCCCCCCCGCTGACTTGACTGCTGCACACCAAAGGGGATTCCGGTGGAGTGAACAGCCAACTCACACATACAGAACCTCACTGCGGCCCAGTACAAAGGAAGACTATATACCCAGAACCACATTGCAAGGAAATATCTGCAATAGTGGGCAAAGGGTCTTTCAGGGAAGCTTGCCTGCCACTGCTTCCAAGCCCACCAGGGAAGCCTAGCCTTTTAGAAGACATCTGAAGGCAGCCCTGTTTAGGGAAGCTTTTAATTTTTGATGTTTTATCGTGTTTATAATATTCTGTTTGGGAGCCGCCCAGAGTGGCTTGGGAAACCCAGCCATATGAGTGGGGTATGTATGTATGTATGTATGTATAAATAAATAAATAAATATTATTGTTATTGTTGTTATTATTACTACTACGACAACTAGTACTACTAACTACTGGACTTTCCTGAAGTTCCTGACTTTTTTGAAGACTACCACCCAAGGCAGTTAACTGCTCTCCATATATGTTTCCACACAAACTTAAGCTATTAATATTTTTGCCAGGCTGAAAGAGCTTTAGTTCCTTGTGGCTAACGCTCTAAAAAGGCTCTTGTTAGGTCCAGCTTAGTGAAGTCAACTTAAAGAACATGCATTGCAGCGAGCGTTTAAAATAAATCTTGACAGGAATAATCTGATGGGCGTGCACAGAAATGCGTTCGCAGCCGCCTAGTTAGATCCATGTTGTCTCCCATCAGTGGCCAGTTGACAGCAAGGACCACTCCATCAGCTCAGCTGGGACCAGATGCCATTTGGGCTCCTCCCCTCTCCTCAAGCAATCTCCTGTGGTGACCTTTCGGCTTGGTCATTCTTTAACAGTGTTAAACGGCTGGCACCTGACCTGGCTTTCCCCCCTCCTCCTACCATTTCCCTATCAGGCGCATCAACTTGGGGGGGGGGCGAAGACACCTCGGCTCCCTCAGTATTTGTTTTAAGGGGAACAGGCCCCCTCGATCTTGAGGTGGCCCTGCACACAACGTGCGATGACTTGTGTGTCGCAGTTCCAGTGGCTGGCTCCTCCAGAGCACTCTGCCTCCTCCATCACATCACCAATTTGCAGGGCAACCTGGCCCGTCTGTTCTCTATTGTATCATGCCTCTTACATACACAGCCATTATTCCGAAACTGTAAAACCACGTTAACTTGTGGGGTGGTATACAAAGTGTTAAATAAGTAACACAAAACACCACGCTGCGGCACTTGAGGCACCAAGCTTGCTTGGGTGAATCAACATGAATTCTCCCCCTGCATCACTGCTGCTTGAAAAACACCAAGCGACATTCCAGAAATTAGCTTGTATCCCACTGGGTTTTACGAAGTCTGGTGAGGGGCTCTTACGTTCAATCCTCTCTCCACAACATCAGTACATTCGGTTCTCAGGGACACAGAGTATTCTAGCCCCTGTATGCTAATGTTATCCTTTTAGCATGGCTGGCAGGATGCCTGGACCATTAATTGGGAGAATCTTATCAGGGATCTTGACAGGAAACCTCTTTCGTCCTTGCAGGAGTATTAAGGATACATACCGGTATATTTTAAATTCCGGATGAAAAGCAGCAACGAAGCCCTATTTAGCGTACAGAGAAAGACATATGGAGGGACAAAACGAAATTGATTTTTCCATCCCATCCACTTGATGTGAGACTTTTTATACACATATACGCACACAAACCGGTAATGTTTTGGAACTTTCTGCCTTCAGAAGAGTTCATTACCATTGAAGTGTTAAATACCCAAGTTCAAAAAGGTAATCAGTTTAATGGCTGTTGCACAAATGATGATCCTCACACGCTGTATTAGACTGACTAAGCAGAGGTGGAAACAAAACATGAGGTCAGAAGCTCCAGAATGGTAACCAGAGGAAGAACGTCTGTTTTCATACCTACCCAGTAAGTAGCAAGTCTCTCTGGGGAGGATCTGGAGCCTTGCTGGTGCCGCCATTAATTGGCCATTGCTAGGAAAACAGAAATTGGGACAGAATGGATGCAAAGTTGGAAGTTCATATGCAATGAAGACACAGAGGGAGCAGGAAAGCATTGAACACCAAATCTATGCAGATTAAGCTTTGTTTGGATTAAGGCATACATTCTTAAGGTTTTACTAGCCAATTTCCTTATGCTAAGGTTTAATATAAGATGGGGAGGAATCCATTAACCTACTTTTTTTTTTTTCTGTAAGCAGCTGCTGCTGCAGAAAGCTTGTAAATATTTGCAAACTGTAACTATTGGGGCTTTCTGAAACCGAACCCATAGGAACTGCAACTTTGTCAGGGTGCAGAATACAGTGGTACCTCGGGTTACATACACTTCAGGTTACATACGCTTCAGGTTACAGACTTCGCTAACCCAGAAATAGTATCTCAAGTTAAGAACTTTACCTCAGGATGAGAACAGAAATCATGCGGCGGCATCGGGAGGCCCCATTAGCTAAAGTGGTGCTTCAGGTTAAGAACAGTTTCAGGTTAAGAACGGACCTCCGGAATGAATTAAGTACATAACCAGAGGTACCACTGTATTGTCTTCAAGTGTTCTGATCTCTCAGTAGTGTACAAAACGTGTAAAATTTGCTTGTCTGCACCTAGATGTGAGCTCAAAGCCAGAGTCCTTTGCAACGGAGGGAACCAGAAATCTAGATTAGGGTGGGGTGCACAGAAGCTGCCTTAAAACAGAGATCAGAAGAATGGTTCTTCTAGCTGCACTGTCTGGCAGTGGCTTTCAGGGTTTCGGAGAAGAGATGCCCAAGACTGAACCTAGGAACTTCTGCATGCAAAACAGATCCTCAGTCCCTGAGCCACAAACACCCCAAAATTAAATTAAATTTCTGAATTCTGTGACAAGTTGCGCAGGCAAACTAACAATATAATTCAGCATGTTTTCTTGTGCAGTACATTGCATCCTTCCTGCCCACCTAGCAGTTCGAAAGCACGTCAAGTGCAAGTAGATAAATAGGTACTGCTCCGGCGGGAAGGTAAACGGCGTTTCCGTGCGCTGCTCTAGTTCGCCAGAAGCGGCTTAGTCAGGCTGGCCACATGACCTGGAAGCTGTACGCCGGCTCCCTTGGCCAATAAAGCGAGATGAGCACCACAACCCCAGAGTCAGCCACAACTGGACCTAATGGTCAGGGGTCCCTTTACCTTTTACATTGCATCCTACACGTGTTTAACACTCCAGCAATTTCAACCATATGCTGTTGAAGGCCGCTGGTTGCAATCCCACAAATTAGAAGCAAGCAAAGCAGAGAGCTTTTTGTGGTGCGTTTTCCTAGCACAAAAAGAGCATTTAAGCTCTCTGTCTTGCTTGGGAAGCAAGGCCCTCTCGACGCACCAGGTCTGAGATGCCCCTGTGCAAGGCGTCATGGGAACTTGGAAAGACCTGTGAGATCTCACTGGAGCACCCCAGGACCTCTGGAGTCAGTGAACAGAGAAGGCCTTGCTCCCCAAGGAAGGCAGAGAGAGCTTATAAAATGCATTATTCCTACAGTGCCCTCAGAGAACCAGTGTGGTGTAATGGTTAGCATGCTGAGCTGGGACCTGGGAGATCAGGTTCAAATTCCCACCCAGTCATGAAAGCTATCTGGGTGACCTTAGGCTAGTCTCTCACAGCCTAACTTATCTCACAGGGTTCGTTACAAAGATAATAGGGGAGAAGAGCCACGTATGCCAATCTGATCTTCTTGGAGGGATAAGCAGGATATAAATGCAATAAATGAGATAAGCAAACAGATTTGGGTCTGGGGGCCATAATTATCTTTGAGTACTCAGGCTGGAAGGCAAGATTACATCGCTGAAATGGCCTCATCCTTTGCTTGTGCCTTCTATCTCTCAAGCGGGACTTCAGACGCAGTATGAAATCCAGTATTAATATGAAAGGGACTCGTTCATTCCATTCCAACGTTCATGCATGCAAGTCATACCATATTAGAGAACTGGGAGTTCTGTTTACTCCCGGCACTGATGATCCTTTCCCATAACTTGAGAGGGATGTTGGAGACATGGTGGGAACATGTGATGGCTGAACAGTGAAGAGATGCCAGGTACGGGGGTTGGACCGATGGCCAGCCTGGAGACATCAGGTCTATGACTACTAGCTCTTCCTCTGCTAGCACCACCATGGCAGATGGGTCATCAAATTCTGCAGGAACAGAAATCAATAAATAGCCATCATTTCACTGGGGGAGAGGCAGCAGGGAGAAAACAATTGTGAAGTACTTTCATCAGCGGACACAAATAAGCAGCATGGTTTATCTAGGCTTGGGGCTGAGCAATATTAGTTACATTATGGATCTTGAAATAATCACACAATTCCTCCCCTTCTCTCTATTTTCATCCTTCTTCCATGGGTCGAGTTTAGACCACACATCCCCTGGAAAAGAAACCAGCCAGGCCTGCCCCTGGCAAAGAGGAAAATATAGAGATGGTACTATATACATTTTATTTATTGAATCTCTATCTTTTCCTTTCTCCCAATGGAGGCAAATAACCAGGCAGCAAAACAATACAATTTTTAAAAAAGAAAGAAGACACGTATGTAAAATATTTTAAACGGATTAAGAACATATAAAATAACATATTTTCAAAAGCACATTATGCTTGTGGTTTCGTCAATTGCACCGTCTCTCCCATTTGTTCCAGGGCTCAAGTCAAAGTGTTGATTTCGGCCTTCAAAGCCCTTCAGCAGAACAATTTGCTTTCACGTGTGGCCACATGAAGTGGGAAACAGATTGCTCTGCTCAGTGGTTCACTCCAATTGCAGAATACTCTCTTCAAGGGAGCAAAGGTGGACTTTGGTCTTTCAAATTTCAGTGGTGCATTGTGAGACCAAAATTCGGTGTCCCTACCTTTCATCTTCCATTCTGCGCATGCACTGCATCATAGTTATAGCACCCCCCTCGGCTTGGTGCCCAGTGCGAGGGAACCAACCGCACTGCCCTAAATCTGGCTCTGAAGGGAGGCCCAACTAGAGCTTAATCTAGTGTCATTTAGGCAGTAGGCAAAAATATTTTATTTTCCCAGTCAAAAAAGTAGTTTCAAAAGCTTTACGCAGAGTAGAGCCATTGAAATTCATTAACTTAGGCATGTTTATTAATTCCAGTGGGTTTTACTCTGTGTCAAACTTAGCTGATGGGCTCCCCACCCTGCAATCATCTGTGCTTTGTTTTTAAGCTGCTTTGAATTTTTGTTTTTACTCCCGCTTCCTTTATGCTGCTCTTTTATATTATGGTGTTTCCATGTCTGCTTTCATCTTTGCTGTATTGAAATGTTCACTTTGAAAGTTGCCTGGAAACCTGCTGAAGGGCAGGGTATAAATTCTTCAAAAACAACAACAACAAAGTGCACGTCTGTGAAGCACAAGGTTTATTTTTCTGCCCAATCCAAGTTCCTGTGGTGCAATCGTCAACACCCCTAATAGGCCATTTATGTGCTTTATCCAAGATTATCTATGGAGTAAAAAATGTCACGTGAAATGACCGTGAACTGGAAATCAAGGACCCGATGCAAGCAGGTGGGCTATGTGACTCTTCTCATCTGCCATCCTTTAATGGGTAAAAGACAGGCTGCATTGTGCATGCTCAGCAGTGACCCAGTTAGTTGTATGTTAGACCATTTCTAGAACTTAGGCCAATCCCAGCAAAGTAAGCTGCTTAAAATGTAGCAGCGTTGCTGGTTCTGAGAGCAGTTGATCCGTTTGAGAACAAGAAGAATTTCATTACAAACGGAAAGCCGCTTCTGCAGCCGGCTACAGAAACTCATCACTGCTCTGCTTTTGGAAAGCAAAATGCACGATGTGTCACAGAATCACATGTCGTATTGTTTTCTGTTATAAATGAACTTGGCAAAAGGTGGCTCCTCCAACATAGAGATGCACAGCACCTTTGCAATAAAAAGAAGAAGTCATGGTGCATTTTAAACTAACTGAAGTATTACAGTAATTTAAAATGGATAGAGGCAATTCGGCAAGCGCTTGTCTGCACTGAGTTAATGCATACTGTTGGGTGTGTTGTGCTTCCAGAAGGCTGTTCCTTGAAACGAAACAAAAAACCCCCCTCCTATATGTCCCTTTAATAATAATAATAATTTATTATTTATACCCCGCCCATCTGGCTGGGTTTCCCCCGCCACTCTGGACGGCTCCCAACAGAATACTAAAAACATGATAAAATATCAAACATTAAAAAACTTCCCTAAACAACTTCCCTTTATGTTTTATCATTTCAGCATTTGTCATTTTAAAACCACATGTAGGTTTTAAGGGAGTAGGACTGCATGGTTTAAACTTAAAGCAACTAATATCTTCTGATAAGACTTTTTAAAAAATGGTCCCAATTACCTCACAGCAGATTATATACATTAACAGAGGTATGAACCACTATGTTAAGAAAAGCACATAGGACAGAATGCCTCTTTTGATGTATGCACCTATATTGCAGAGCAGGCACAGTCCAACAGAATGGTGCAATTTGCTTGAAATGTGTTGCTTATACTCATAAGCAAATTTAGCCAATCAATGGACAGGCACCACTCATATGGGTAACAGACTAAAACTGCAATCCTACACATACTTACTTTGGAAGCAGGCACCGTTGAAAACAGCGGGACTTGCTTCTGAGTAAACATACAAATGACTCTCTAATCAGGAGAGAGACTTTGTAAAGGGCTGAACACCCTGCTCCTTTTAAAGAAAGGTTCTTCAGCATCTGTTGCCACTGACAATTTCTACACTGCCCATAGATACTGCGATCCATCATACAGGGCTGGAACGTGTGAATTATCAAATAATATGGGGATGCCAGGTATAGTAATCAAGTGTCTCTTTATTTATTATACATGCTAGCCTTTTGTTTTCTATGGAACATTAAACTATGGGGGTTTGTGGGAAGGCAGAATCCAACTAATTTGTTCTTTCAGCAGAAGGATTTCCACTTGCACAAAGGAACTTCCCCCTCCCCCATGTGCATCTCACACCTGCTGCAAATCTGCTCTGGAGGGTTGGGGGGGAACCCATAACAGATTTAGAAGGGTCCATGGGGGGGGGGGCGGTGTTCCACTATGCAAGCAGAAACCCTTGTGCCGACAGAACGAATTAGTTGGATACTGCCCACAGTTTTCACATTTCAGCATAAGATAAAGGTAAAGGTACCCCTGACCATTAGGTCCAGTCGCGGACGACTCTGGGGTTGTGGCGCTCATCTCGCTTTATTGGCCGAGGGAGCCGGCGTACAGCTTCCGGGTCATGTGGCCAGCATGACTAAGCCGCTTCTGGCGAACCAGAGCAGCGCACGGAAACGCCGTTTAGCTTCCTGCCAGAGTGGTACCTATTTATCTACTTGCACTTTGACGTGCTTTCGAACTGCTAGGGAGGGATAAAAGCTTAAGACAACTTATTTGGAACCCCCTATCTGCAAAAATTTCCAAGCACCAAGTGCTTTGAAAGTTAACGTTGCTAGCAAAGTCATCTTTGCTGAGCATAGTTGATCGTGTATCCTTTCTCTGGAAGTTGCCAAGTAGTAGCATTAAGCAATCTCAAAGAGTTGTTTCTAATGGTGCATTTAGTACCGAGGCAGAGACAACAGGCATACATTGTACTCCAACTATAGTAGCAAGCCAATTGCAAAAAAGACTGCTTTCCACCCTTTCAGCCCCACTTACTGGAAAAGATAGAAGCCCTGCTCTCGTGTAATGAAGAGGACAGGAAAAGCAGCCATTTACACACAACTGACACGATACAAAGCATTTCTGTCCTCCACCTCACCAGTTACATAACGCATTGTAAGAAGTTGCCCCAAATGATCAGCTCTGAAAGCATCCTGCCCACAGCACGGACACTCGGTAAGTGAAAGAATAGCTTCCCAACACCACCAGAGCCATTACATAAGCATTACACATTAACCTAAGTGGATTTGGTGCACAGTGAGTGGCCCACTCTCACACTCTGTTGAGCGAAGGAAGGAGCATGTGAGGTGAGCCAAGGCAGATTCCCATTAGGCTTAAGCGGTCAGTTACAGGGAAGCTGGCCAACCACAGGAACCTCAGATGACTGAATGACTTCCTGGGCTAAGCCTGCAGCAGTTGTAGCACTTCCTTCTTCAGTTCCTGTATGCCCTGTTGCACACGTGGCCTGTGTGAACAGCTGTGCAACAACAAGTTGGGAGACAATCACTCAGACCCAAAATGCTGAGGAACTCCACCTAACACTACTCCTCTTGCCCAGAAGCAATCTTAGGCTTGCCAATCAGAAGGTCGGCAGTTCGAATCCCCGTGACAGGGTGAGCTCCCATTGCTCTGTACCAGCTGCTGCCAACCTAGCAGTTTGAAAGCACGCCAGTGCAAGTAGATAAACAGGTACCGCTGCAGCAGGAAGGTAAAATATTGTCCTTTCACCTTAAAAGTCTGTTTTCATGGACAAGGGGAACAGGGCTGATTTCCTTCTCACTAATAGCTATGTGTTTGTAAAACTAAATGAGTCATATGCCTACAGTGATGCAGTTTCAGCGCACGTGGAAAACTTACCTGTTTACTGAAGTGTTTGCTACGGATGCCAGCCGTTTGTCCCAATCTGTTTAGTTAAGCTTTGTGCTGACTTTTAATGCCGCTGGATTCTATTGTTTAATGGATTTTACAGTAAACCACACTGAGCACTTTTCATAACAGTGTATAAATAATTTCAAGAAATTGATACACATCTCGGAGAGTAATTAAGGGCAGCACTGCAGATGCAATCTATGAAGAATCTCTAGTGTAATAGTGGGTAATCTGTGGTCCTCTAGATCAGTGTTTCCCAACCGGTGTTCCGCGGCACACTACTGTGCCGTGAGACATCGGGTGGTGTGCCGTGGGAGGGAGGCGGGCGAGAGGCGGCGGCGGCGAGGATCCGGCGGGGGTGGGGGGAGCGGGGGCCGTCGTGCGCAACCGAACTCACTTGGCGCGCTGCCGGCTTGTCCTCCTTCAACCCGGGTCGGGCCAGGCCTGCTCACGTCCCCGGATCCCCTAGCAGCAGCCGCACGCTCTCCAAAAGCGCAACGCTGCGCGCAACCGCTCGGCCAGCTGGTGCTCTGCGACTCCGCCCTTTCCCCTCCCAGCGCCGGAGGGTTCGCGCGACCGCAGCTGTTCCCTTTCGCAGCGCGCGGGAAACAATTCCAGGCCGATTGCCTTGTGCCGAAAAGCACCGCCTCTCCTTCCAGCTCAGGCCCGGGCCGCCGGCTCCCCGAATGACGTCACGGGGGCGGGGCTTTAATGGTGGTGTGCCGCGAGATTTTTTTCCGGTAAACAGGTGTGCCGTTGCCCAAAAACGTTTGGGAAACACTGCTCTAGATGTTGCTGAACTTCCAACTTATACGGAATATTATGGTGCTGGCGCTGGCTGGAGTTTAGACTTAGTGTTGCTGTGTTTATAATGGATATATGGTTTTACACCTGTTTTATATTCCTGCCTAAATTATACTGTATGCTGTGTTGTTAGCCAAGAGGTATAAAAACTCTTAAACAAATAAGCTGCAGTCAGCATGGCTTATGGTCAGTGATGATGCGGGTTGCAGTTCAGTAATATCTACCGTATTTTTCGCTCTATAAGACGCACCAGACAACAAGACGCACCTAGTTTTTGAAGGAGGAAAACAAGGAAAAAAGAATTCTGAATCTCAGAAGCCAGAACAGCAAGAGGGATTGCTGCACAGTGAAAGCAGTGATCCCTCTTGCTGTTCTGGCTTCTGGGATAGCTGCGCAGCCTGCATTCGCTCCATAAGACGCACACACATTTCCCCTTACTTCTCAGGAGGGAAAAAGTGAGTCTTATAGAGCAAAAAATACGGTACTTGATCTAGCAATATGAAACAGAATCCTACCCCCATGAAAGATTTCCAATGGTCATTTTTACAGCTGAAAGCTGTAATTGCTATCAAGGTTTTCTATATTTCTATCAAAATGCTTTACATTTTTGGCTCCCAAAAGATGGAGCCTATAAATACAAAACATCATTCCGTTTACTAGTTGACCAAAAAATAAAATACCGTAAAACAAAAAATCCAACACACAACTAGTATTTCACAATGATCACCCAAATCTGGGCGCTAATAACAACACATTGGGTATTTCAACTCCAAGCAACACCCAGAACTGAACCCTCAAAGTAAAATGTAGTTCCAACTAAAGCTCCCCGAGAAATCAAAATCCGCCACATACCTGCAAGTGGATCTGCATTGGCAATAACAAAGAAGTCTATCACTCGCGATGTAAAGTCAAAGGCAGTTTGCTGATTGCCATAAACGACAGAAATGCTATGCCTGTCACCATAGCTGGCCCGTGGCATCCCTCCTTGAAATATAATGTAAGGAAGCCTTAGAGAAAAAGAAAATGTAACAGATATACAATTTAGGTACCTTCCTCCAACTTAAAAGCATTTCATGCTACAAGCTAACCAAACCACTGCAGAGACAGAATAATTCTCTCTTGTGGCAAAATGCATTCCCCTGAATCTTTAGAATTTCTCTTAAGTCTCCAGCAATCAGAGAAGCACAAATTTGCTGCTTTAAAGTCCTAAGTGGCCTGGGCACAGGATCTCAAGGCCAGCTTTCACTACCCATCAATTAACATTGTCAAGCACCTTTCTCTGTGTGCCCCCTTCCCTCTTTCAAAAAGTCAGAACCGTGGTCAGCGGAGTGAGGGCCTTCTCCATGGTGGCACCCAAACTGTGGAACAATCTCCTTTAGCAGAATCACTTAGAACCAAATACATCATTTTTCAGATGTCTCAAGAAATCCACCTGTTCTCTCATAATATTTAATATTACTGTGTTTGCTTTTTAGCTGTTTTTATTTGCTGCTTTTATCTCCTTTTTAATTATATTGCTACAGATATAGAATGCTATTGCTTTAGGATTATTTGTTTGTAAGCCACCCAGGAAGGAATTCATGGTAAAATGTAAGATATAAATCCTAATTTTATATATATATATAAAGAGATTGAAAAGAGCAGGCAATTTCTAACTGCCCTTCCATTATGTGGATCAGCTTTCAGTGTTCAGATTATAAAGAGAGGACTTCTGCTGACACCTCAGTCAGCTGCAGAATTTCTAGCAAGCAGCAGCTCAGCTCTTGTTACTAAAAGGTCACTCTAGAATCTTAGGAGAATGGGCAGCATTGTAATATCTGCCAAAGTACCTACCCGTTCTTTGTTGTTTGCCAGTAAATCTTGGAGATGGCCTTGCAAGGAAAAGGACCTAGAAGGGCAGATTTTTAAAGAAGATGCCATGTTTTAAATAAATGCTTATTTTATTATATTGTTGTCAATTTATTATTTCTTTATGTATCGCTACCTGTGAAGCACTACAAAGCAATTTCACAATGCAATAAACAAATATAAAAACCACTACACATATAAAACCATTTCAAATCCAAGATAATTATTTTAGTCAAAAATCCACACGACTGAAAGTAGCTGGAGAATCTTTTAGTTTTATCATTTAGCCTGACATGGCATGGCAGCACACCCCTAATTTTCCCTTATGAAAGAGAAAGTGCTCATTACATAACTTTGCCCTGACAGCCTCGTCTTGCTATCCACACAGACAGTGCCATCAGAAGCACCATGAATACCTGTGTAATGAAGGTTGCTTATGAACCAAACAATAGAGAAACTACTTGTACTAAAAACAGACCAATCACTCACTAAAGACACCCCTAACAGTAGAAAGCCAACTATTTCCCAGTGGCTCCTGCATTCCAAAGTCTGGAAAGCCACCATCACTTTAGCAAGACTTTGGTCCTCAGGTGCCATCACCCGCCCAGGGCACTGCTCCAATTCAGTGGAGCTCTAATTAAGGCCACATATTGTGGCATATGCATTTCGGCAGGCCACAATATAACAATTCTCTTGTTTTTGCCGCCTCAGGCAGGCACAATTCAGACGTTTGAGCCTCAAGAGGGCGGCATTCAGCTTGGTGGGCCCCATGTTGTAAAGACTTACTGCTCTGAGCACACGTCAAATCATGCACGGTTCCGAAGGCATGCACTGCCAGCCCCCACCCATACTGACCGTAAGGCACTTTGCTTTCCAGGGGCTCTGGCTGCCTATCATCACTTGAGACAGGCCACTGGGCATAACTCCCGTCATAATGGCAGCTGATGATCTGGCGGCCATTCCTCTGCCAGAAGAGGTTTTCCAGTTGCTAGGGAGAATCAGCAAACAAAAGTTCAAAGGTCTCATCACCACTGCAGTCCAATTCAGAAGAAACACCCCACTAAGAACCGTGTGTGTTCTGCTAGTCACAGAATTCGGCCACCTGACCATCACGAGGACGGCATTGCATGCAAGTCTCAGAGAATGGAAATAAGTTTCTTAGCCCTCGGTGGTTACGAGGGAACAAATGAAAAACTTGCACTTACAGTACCCCGCTGAAGGGTCAGAAACTAAAAGGTGGCCTCTAGCAAGCCTGACTTAAAGCTTATTCCAAACATAGAACTGGATTTGGAGAGGGGTGGTATCTGTGCAGTTTATACACAGTTATGGATGCAATCTTATTCTAAGGCCTGAAGATCTGTAGCCCAGGGGCTAACTTCATGTGTGCCAGCTCAGGGTGACTTTGTGTAAATGAACTACAAGGTTAAGCACCCACCTCCTGGGTTTGTCTCTTCCACACCAGCATTAAAAAATGGTTCCAGGACTGCATTACAACATGCTACATAGAATGCACATTTAATTGCTCAAGTAGGCTTTCCTGTTCTGTTTTCCTATACGAAATTCTCCCTGCACCTTGCTGTATATTCCAGGAATGAAAAGCTTTCCTGGCTGCAATTCACAGCCCCAGAAGGTATTATTACCTGATTGCCAAGGAAATGGTGTGTTGCTTTGTTATTTATCAAGTCCCAGAGGACAATGAGGCCCTTGCTGTAGCCAATCAAGATCTGATTGGGGTTCTGGGGATGTTCCCGTAAGGCTTCCACCAATTCAAGGGACCTTCTGTTGAGGTACTCCTCTGGCACACTGCGAAGAAATGCGGGGGGAAAGGTTATGAATGCCAATGAAGGCACCAATATATGGAAGGACAGAAAGGAAACAGTTGGAAATTCTCCTCCTTTGCGCTATCATGTCAGGGATCAATTTGGGCAACCTGGAAAATAGCCTGGCTCAAACCACCTGCTTGAAGCTTCATAGCCTCCATCCGAACTAGGCTGCCCTAACCTCTATATCTGCCACTACAGCCCGGTGGCATTCTGATAATTTGTTTTTTATTCCATTTATTAACTGCTTCCCATAAAAGATCTTGATGCCATTTCCCACCAACTCCTCGCTCCTTGTGATTCTCCCATAGAAGCACCGAAATCTCCAGTCGATGAAATTGTTTCCCATGTCCTGAGTCACTGTTGTTACAATTAAATAATTCTATTCACTCTTCTTCTTTTTCTTAAGCGATGGAATTGTCAATTTGACTTGTACTGACAACATTGCTGTAGCTCAACCTGGTACTTTCCTGACAGTGTCAGACTCCAGACTCCCAACAGCCTTAGCCAGTATTGCCAATGGTCAGAGATTATGGGAGTTGCAGCCCGCAACATCTGGACAGCACTAGGTTGGGGAAGGGCACCACAGTTATTATGAAGTATTTAAAAGGTAGTCACAACTAATGTACAGTGGTACCTCGGTTTTCGAACGTAATCTGTTCCGGAAGCCAGTCCGAGTTCTGAAACGTTTGAAAACCGAAAACTCAATACGGAAGCCTCAGTACGGAAAACTCAATATGGAAGCCGCGTAACATGTTCAACTTCTGAGGCCACGTTCGAAAACCAAAGCATTTACTTCTGGGTTTACAGCGTTCGAGTTCTGAAACATTCGTCAACGGAGACATTCGAAAACCAAGGTACCACTGTATTTAAATTATTAAAGGGTGAAAGCTGAATCCTGAAAATACTAAAAACAAGCTTCTGAACCTTACTTGGACTTTTACACTCCCTCCCGCCACCACACCCACACTGGGAAATTTTTTTAAATGCCCCCAAACCACTGGGGGGCAGGGCTGAGTACAGCTCCTGGTTACCTGTGAAGCTCAGTCTGCCAGGACAAAGAGACCTGCTCATCCACACCAACAAACCAGCATAGAAGACTGGAATTAAGAAGCTGCCGTGTAACCAAAACGACAGGCAAGTCCCAGGAACAAGAAAGAGTTCAAGTCAGGCAGGGATTTGAATTCATTTCCAGAGCAACCACAGAGGTGGCACCAATACTACTACTTCAGGTTAATATGTTAATATAACCAGTGTTCAAAGGTCTTGCAGCATTTTTACCCTCATTGTAACGCATGCGTAACACAACACCCCGAAATCATCCCTAGATAGCGCAACTCCAGCGTCTCATTTTACCGTTGCAGCACAACATCTGGACTGATGGTCCGGTCTTCTAGCACTCTGAAGGATGGGATCTCCACCACAAAGACATTACCACTCTCGGTGCCAAGATAAAGAAGTTCCTGGGAGGAGTGTGCGAGGATAGCTGTTACCTGGGTAGCACTTGGAGGGGAACTGTAAGTGGAGGGGAAAAGAGATACTGGTAAATTACAGCTGGGTGAAATTAGTTGCCCAGGCAGCTTATATATACTGTAATACAAAGCAGATACTTGATCCAACAGCTGTGTGTAAAGGCTTTGGAAATCATTATTCATCACCAGATATTTAAGTATAAATTCTCATCCCACAATTCTCAGTTGCGGGGGAGGGGGGGAAGGACATATGATACAAAAAGGGCTGATGCATACCATTAGTGTGGGAATAGAAACTTGCTAGTAAGTTGTCCTACAACTCTACAGGAACAAACAATTTAAGCCAGGCATGTCCAAAGTCAGTTTTGGGGGCCTAATCCGGCCCGCTGGTTGGTTTAATCCAGCCCCTGTGGCAGTTTATTTTCTGGGGTAAAATCCCTCACGGCCCTTCACTTCATCAAATCTGGCCCTCTTTGAAAAAAGTTGGGACACCACTGATTTAAGCAATCGATAGAATATTTTAAGCAGGGTTTAAAGACAAAACAAATGAACAGGTTATGTACTAAATATTTTATAAGTGCACACTCAAACTTTAAGCTAACCAGCGAATCACTTGGCACAACAAAATCTGCAGCAATCCCGCCCCCTAAAAAAATTCAGTGGCACTGAACTCTTTCACCAAGCCTGTAGCACACAAACCCCTGGCCTGTTTAGACAACAGCCGTCTCTTTGCCCTTTGCTCACTCAAGATTCTCTCCCTCCCTTAATTGAACCAAACTACAGTTGCCTGGTTCAGATGTAACAGCAAACTATGGCTTGCTCAAAGATGTAAGGAAGAACTGAGCTCCATTAAGTCAGAGGAAAGTACAAGTCTACACTCCTAATCCCTGCACAACATGAAGGCTGGTGAATATTACTTCTGAATAAACCCTTAGTTTGTAGAAAGTCACGTAACACACATGCATGCAACCTTTCTTCCCAATTTAGAAATGAGAAACAGGCTTTCCAGAGCGCACAGAACTAGTAAAAAAAGCAGGCATTTGCTTAAACAATAAAAACAAAACAAAAGTCTATCAGAATGCATCTCCTGGCCCACTTCTGATGGAGAAAGAAGTATCCCAGTTACCCAGGAGGCCCTCGGAGTGTGAAATGTCTTTCTTCTTGCAGCTCAGACATATTGCTGTGGGTCTGTTTCAGGGTCCATAAATGCAGGCTGTTATCATCTAGCAATGTCAACAAGCGGCACTGAAAATTAGACACACAAAAGGAGGAATGAGCAAGCATTTGAGTAGTACAGAGTGCAGCAACATTTCAAGAGGCACATTATTCAGCAGTTGTGTTTATTAAGCCACAGTACATAACCAATCAAGAATGAAGTTTTAGCCGTCAGAAGAGTTTGTACTACTGTCGTCCTATTAATGTGAAGGTAAGCTATTTGGTAGAAATAAACACATCTGACAAAGCGAGCATGAGACCACAAAACTAATGCTACAGAGCTCCGGTAGTTTTTTGCTTCAAGAGACTAACATGGCTCTCCTGGGGGAAAAATCAATAGAAACAGGTAGCCCATTTCAGCACAGGACCAGGAGATATTAAAATCCTATATAGGGTAAGGTCCTTATGGAGGGAAACTCTACGGTAAGACAGCACCTTGCAAGCAAAGCTAAATCAAAATGTCAAAACAATCTTCAATATTTTCGCAGTTTGGATTCTAATGTCAAAATCAGATCCAGACATTTGACATACAAGTTTCAGGTTTTTATGTGGTAAGTTATATGCTTAGATTGTTGTATGCTTAAATATTGTTTAAATAAAATTATTTAAAATATTACTTCACAACCCTGTGTGACATCAAATTGCAACTGGTATCTCCTTCTCTCCATTCAAGAGGATGTTTTTAACTGAATGTTGGGTACTACTGCAAAATCAGTTTCAGATGCCGATATTGTGAATTCCCTCTCAACATCCAGCACATATTCGATGTGAGAATTTGCAGAGGAGAACTGACGAGGAGGATAGGGGAGGTGGCTAATTTCAGCACCAGTAAATACCACAATCATACAAATCAACTGAACCTGAATATACCTAATTGCTTATTCTAGTTGAGAATGAGTCTCTTTGTAATGCACTACGTCATCAGCAATTGGCCTGTTCCACCTTTATGCCTTCATCTGTGCTGATTCTCTATGCTTGGAAATACTACCTACATCTCTTATATTTAAGTCACTCCTTTAGCTCCTCTCCAACTCCCCTTTAGTAAAGGCTTTCCTGAGCCACAATACAATCAGCCACTACTTTCCATGACTCTCACACACCTTGACCGCTATTTAAATCAACCTCCTGTTCCCCAGAGCAAACTCCAGGCGGTGGCAAGGCTGGGCACCTGCCAGGGCCCCAAGACCATCATCACTCCTTTGCACAGAGTAAAGAAGCAGATCCGATGCAGTTTGTGAATTTGCATGTCTTGCTTCTCTTCGGTCAGGGAGAGGGAGTACTGAGGATACTGTGCTTGAAGCAGCACCAAAATCTTTCACTTGGTCCTGCCCTTTCTTTCTGTTTTGTTCACTTAACACAGAGTCAAGTGCTCTATGTAGAGACATGGTCATTTCTGTGCTCTTTTGCAATTTGAAAATTCTGCACTTCACGTCCCAGAGAAGTACCTGTTCAATTGTCAGCTCTGCTGGGCTAATAACTTGAACTCCTTGTAGCTCTGAGTGAAAAACACATCCCCACCCTGTTTAGGAGCGAGTGGCTCCTATTCTGTGACTCTCTTTCTCACCTTGCATTCTTTTCACCTGACTTCATCCTAAAGGAGTGGTGCCCAAGAATATTTGTTACAAGCCCAACCCTGGCCAATATTTAAGTATTTAAAACCAAGCACTGTCTGCTGAAGCTGCACCTAGTACAGCAGGTAACAGTTCCCATGAGTATTCTGAGTTATTGCTCATTCCAAATGTTCTCTCTTTATGAGATTCCACTAAGGCATGAAGATCAGCCCAGGCTTGGCAAATGAGTAAGGCAGCATGCTAAAATAAAAATGCTCACAAACACAGAATTCTTCCTTTCCAGTCTTAGAGGCAAAAACCCTTTTAAATAATTTGAAGGTTCTTCTAACATTGCAGGATAATTGGGAGTTTGTACTCATGAAAGTGTGCTTCCAAAACATCAGTTTCGGGGAGAGTCAACCTGCTGAGTTACAGCTTTTATGAAATTACTCCTGCAGCAGGTTTCTTAATAAAGTAGAAGGGGTCCCTTTATATTCACATCCATTTGTCCTACAAGGAGAGCCATCTCTCTATATAAAAGTGCATGCAGGACAAAGGCCAAAGTGGTAGCAATTCCAAATCCTCTCCAACATAATTAAAAGCTGTCTGGCCGCAGCTGGATTTGGGGCTTATGTTTATGAGCAAGAGTGACACAGCAGCATTCTTGAAATATATTCAGACTACTCCCAGTGGTCTAGAACCAAAATCAGGTTTGAGACTCCTAAGTGCAGGGCTAGTTGATGTGCTCTCCTCCCTCAAGATGTTTGCTCCTTCAAGTATATCCAGTTTTTAAAATGAACACAAAAACGATCTTCAGTCTACAAGCAGTGCCACATAGTAGAGGTATATTGTAGGGAAAACAACTGAGTCCTATAGTACTTTAAAGAACACATTTATTGCTACATGAACATACACTCTGGCCAACAAAAGCTTATGCCACAATAATTGCATTTCTCAAAGGACGCTTGTTGAATTGTGCACAGCAGTTTTCTGGATCCAACAATGATCAAACATCATTTTTCTTTTCCCTTGTATTCTAGGACTGCTGCAGAACGGAGATGGCAGCCTGAAGGGTGACTAAAATGACAAGCGACTTCACAAAGTTCGTTTGTCCAGGCTCCCCTCGTCAGACTCAGGATTCAAACCTTCACTACGGCAAGTTTATTTAAAGGCTCCCTTTAGGAATTCAATACAGTGCCCAAATAAGGGTCACGGGTGGCAGAGCCATAAGCACTGCTAAGACGTTGATCCAACAAGCGACACGCCACCTGCACACAGCTCGCAATGCCACTGGTCTAATTCAGAAGGCTCTTCTTATGTCAGGTTCTTATCAGTGCTGAAACAGGAGGCATAACCAGCTTTTGCCCTTGGATATTGAGGAATTGGGTAAGGAACTGCAGGCTGTTGGGGGAGGTGGGCATCTATCCTCCTTTTGCAATTACATCTACACACTCAAGAGTTTGCCAAGGTGCTCAAAAGTAGGAACAAGAATTAAAACGTTCAGTAGTTTTGGTCCCTTTGCCAAAAACATCATGGCATCTATCATGTTTTCACATTACAGAGGGCTAGTGGGTGAAGTCCATCTCAGTCTCTGAAACCCTAGAAAGTTGAAAACATATCTGATGTATGGAGCACAGAATTTAGATGGAATTCTACTCACCTGGCCAGGAATGAAATGTATTTGCATGACAGTGTTGGTCTCTTCGTGCAAGCCCATGAACTCAACCCCTGGAGCGCCGTAGCTGAATGACTGATTGAGGTCAATAGTATTTATGTGTGCATTGATTTTTGCTGCCTTCGCTTTGTGGCAAATTAGTTCTATCCTAGAATACTTGTGATGTCTCCCCATAAAGCACTAGTATTAGGTTCAAGTCACCCCTGGTAATTTCCATCATCACTGCTTAGAAGAAGCAGACACCTACCTTCGGTTGCCTATGCTCTAGTAATGTCTAGGTTAGATCATTGCAATTCATTATATCTGGGACTGCCTCCGCATAGAGTTTGGAGAATTCAGCTGGTGCAATATTTGGTGGTCAGGATGCTCACTGGGGCAAGATGGTTTGAGCATATTACAGTAACTGCACTAGTCCAACTGCACTGGCTGCCAACTATTTTCCAGGCCCAATTCAAGGTGCCTTAAATGGCTCGGGGCTGCCTCACCACATATGAACTGACCTGAACCCTGCAATCATCATCTGAGGCCCTTCTTCATGTGTCTGGAGGGTGGCAACATGAGAAAAGGCCTATTCTGGGGTGGCTCCCCATTTGTGGAATGATCTCCCCAGGGAGGCTCATCTGGTGCCTTTGCTTTAGGAGCAAGACCAAAAAAACCATTCCTCTTCTCCTAGGCCTTTGGCTAATTAAACGATCTATGGCCTTTTAAACCGTGAGGGCTTGGCTGTGCTCTGATGTCCATCGATCCCACCTTCGTCGCCAGTGTTAAATTGTGGGCAAACATAGCAGACGACACAGCGATTTCTCCAGAGCAGCTCTTTATTTGTAAGCTGGACAGAACTGAACAGCAAACAGCTCAGCCGGCCTGCTTTTATAGGCAGCCGGCTGTCAACAATGTAGCAACAACAACCCAGGGTTTCCCGCCTAAAATAACTGACGTGGACCTGAGTGAAAACTACATACACAATACTCCTGGTGGCCAGGGTGAGAACTTCAATACATAACAGTTATTATGTTACTTTTTTTGTATTGTAAACCACCTTATGATCCTCGGATGAAGGGCAGAATAGAAATTTTAAAAAATAATAATAAGCAAAACAAGCGAAAACAACCATTTACTGTTGGCATAGACCAGGCTCCCTCAACCTCGGCCCTCCAGATATTTTTTGGACTACAACTCCCATGATCCCTAGCTAGGAGGACCAGTGGTCAGGGATGATGGGAATTGTAGCCTCAAAACATCTGGAGGGCCGAGGTTGAGGAAGCCTGGTATAGACTAAGAGGCAAGTGTACCATGCAGCAAAGGCTTGCTGAAACATTTGCTAGTAACAGATAAGGAGACAAGAGTTGTCCGGGAACCCATTTTGAAATTTGTTAGCAGATTACTGTAATGCAGACAGACATCTACTTGATTTTAAATTCAAAAGTTGGGAAAGCCTGCTTGTGCAGCACTTTTGGAAGTTGGGCAAGATGGAGTGACAGGAGCCCATCTATTCTCGTCTTCCGGGTGCTGCAATTCCATTTAAATCCATCATCAGGAGACAGATGGCCCAATGCTTGCCTGCAAGAGTCTTCCAGAGAGACGTGTTGCCGGAAAATGGCAGTGTCATTGGAAAGCACTCAGATTGTCCCTCCATGAAGGAGGAACAGTTCACTTCCCCTACCCTAGCTGGCTCAGCGCCACTAGAAACAGATTTGTGTTCATTTATATTCTGCACTGAGGCTGGATAAAAGGAAAGCACCTTCAAAGCACTTTGTTGCTTAGCCCAGTATTTTAGGAATACCAAGACAGGAAAGCCAAAGATTTATTTATGACTCAAAATTCAAACCACAAATATTGCACTGTGCTAAAAATGAACTCTTCCTCTGCGTCAGGATATTTAAAACAGACTTGGAATGTGGGTGATAAAGCTATTTATCTACAGGCACCACTTTCCACTAGACCAGATTAGCTCAAGAGTAGCTTCCACAATGATTTTAGTACATTTCACAAGAGCTGATCACCAGAGGCCCTCATTATCAGAGGTGCAATTGAACTGATTATCTAGGTTCAAAACTTACATTAACGACAACCTACTAGGTAATCTGAGAAAAGAAAGCAATATGGGGATAATGCGGTTGTTAGGATTACTGATTCTACAAATGCAAAGCCCTTTGAAGGAAGCACCACATAAATACTATCTCTACACATTTTGGCATACCTACTGCTGCTGAAAAGCCATTATGCAGCTCAGAAATGCATGAAAAGGATACACTTTGATGGCTCCTGATCGGGTCCCGATAGCCATGAGATGGAGGAAAGAGCTATAGCCCAGTGCGCTGGGCTGGTGCGGGAAGCCATGTTCAACAGTCTGTTGGGAATTGAAGCACAAAAGACAATTACTGCAGACAAAAAAGCAGCTGAGGCCAAATAATACCTGAACCAGAGCAATCACTATTTTCCTTCCATCATTAATATACCTCAATCCTGAAGTCAGACAATATAGTCAAGATAAGGTACCATTTCGGATTAAGTTTGGCAGAATCAGAGGGGGTTTGCGTCAACAATTTTTACCTCTAGAACAAGATTTAGGGAACCCATTTTAAACCAGTTTTTAAAAGGTACTGAACAGTACCTTCTTTCAAAGGTCTACTGTACAATCCAACCACCATGGCTTCAGCACGAGCGGGAGAGAAATTGGTTTCCAAGTAACTTTGAGCTATTTCCTGAACTCTCATTTTCGCTTTGTTTATGTGAATCCATCTTCTCAGGCAGAAGAGAGTCTGCGTTATTTGACAAAACAAAGCCGCAGCCACTTACATGGCACTTCCTCTGCTCTGTAAACACAGCTAGCCACAAAAGCTGACACCTATTCGCTGGAAGGTCTGCTGTTGCCATCTTACACAGAGTCAGATCAATAACCCACATAGCCTATTTAAGCCTTCCTTGACAACAGCACCCCGTAATTGCAGTGTCTCAAGACAACAAAACCAGCATACAAAGATCCAGCTGCATAGGAACAAACATTATGTTTTATTTCAGAAGCACCGTGAGGGTCTCCTTTTGGGGAAGCGGTCCTTGTAACGTAAACAGAAGCAGCTGGCCTTCTGAATATTGCCACACTCTTCTTTGCAGCTTGGTGCTTCAAAAGACCTGTCTTCCCTGCTGCCAAAAGTCCTCTAACCGAGACAGCAAAGAACCGAACCCCAGACTGTGGCCTCCAAAGACATGCTTCACCACAGAACTATGACCTCACCCTGCATGGCATTTCTGAGAAGCCACCAATAAAACACATGGAAGTGTTTCTTCCCTTCATTTCAAAAGGAGCCCAAAGGCCACAAGGCAGCCAAACAGTAAGACCACGCCTGAGGGACAGCAGCTATTTGAGTGCCGGAATAAAGTCAACATTTCCTCAGCAAAAACGTCAGCCTAGTACAGAACAGGAGTAGCTGAGCAAGCACTGTGGACATGAAGAGAAACTGACCCAGTGGTTTTCAGTCAGGATCACTGCAGGAAACTACAAGGCAGAGGTCTGACAGATCATGCCTGTGTGCCGGGATGGCGAACCTGCACATCCATCATTCCATGCTGTTGGGAGTTGCTAGCGAAGGCGGAGGCCTTGAGTATCAAAGGCAGAGGTGGGGGACCTGGAGTCCTCCAAACACTGTTGAACTTCAACTCCCATCACCCTTGACAACTGGCCATGACAGCTGGAGCTGATGGGAGCTGGAGGGACAGGAAGTTCTCCGTCTCCAGAGCCTAAGAGGGACACTGGTCCCATTTCAGTTTCCCATATACCATCTGAGCAGTCTAAGCCAAGCCAGAGCACAACTATGCCCGTTGGGAAGAGTCCATTTTCACCTCATTGCCTTATTCAATAGGCCGTTCCCAGTACTGTAGCCAAGGGTGCTACCTTAAGAAGGGCTTGGGATGGTGGACTGGAGGAATGCCTCATCGTCCCCCGCTCTAACATGTATTTGTTGCACTTTGGTCACAGTTCAAGAGCAGCAATGCGCTTCAGGCCCCTGTTCTGGTTTCCTGATCTCCTCTGCCTTGCTTTAGATTTACACACAAGAAAGCCCTGAACAGATTTTAAAGGTGCAAGAATATTGTCATCCGGGACAATTAAAAGACAACTGTAGCAGCACAGAAAAAAACATGTGTAATATTCTGACTCTGTTCATATATACACATGCTAGTTTATAGACAAGAAGCAAGCAAGCACAACTGCCAATCCGTTCCCCAAGTACTTATGCATGGCCTGTAAAACCCTGGCTTCCCTTTAAAAGGGGGGGGGGGGGAATGTTGAAGTTCAGCTGGAAAGAGGAAGGCAGTGACTCAGAAGTGAGATAATTCCACATCATAAGGGCTACTAGTCATTCTAGTTTGCTGCAGCAAGCAGATCTGTAAGAGTCTTGTGACCCTTTAGCGATTCACGGTGCCTTAAGGTTTTGGAGATACACTTTGTTAGTTGCATGAAGTGTTATCCTCTGTTGGCTTAGAGAGGCAGAAAAACATAAATAGTGAGGTCAAAAGATCATGAGTAGAGTTTGCAGTATCTCTGTGCAAAGCTCATCTCTGAACATAACAAGCACAGTAACCTTACAGAATTGCAGCTATTTGTGACAATAGATCTTCCTAGCTTTGTTACGTTAATTTGACTAAGCAGGAGTGAAAATCCTTATCCTGATTGTATTCATTCAGGGCTCAAACTAACTGATAACAATTATACTTCAGGAATTTCACACTGTAGTCTGTCTTTCAAGGATTTTATTGTTGGAGGAAGAGAATAATACAGTGCGGATCTGAAAAGTCTTCAGAGAGTCCTGGGATACTGAAGTGCTCACATTGCTTATTTTGTAGCTCACATATTTATTAAAGATTTTCTTAGAGTAACGAATTAAAGTCTGTGTCTTTAATCACATGTCTATCACACTACAGAATTATGTATGCTTACTGAAAAACGGGCGGTTGTGACTGAAAGGGATTATTTGTATTTATGCATTAAGCAAGATTTAAAGACTTACAGAGCAATCCATGAAGTACATGTCTACTCAATAGAAAGCCGGACTTCAACAGGACTTTTAGGATTGCAGCCCAAGAGCCCAGAACTTCCCAGAAGTGTTTTGCTATGGAAGTAAATGTCAATACAGTACAGGGTTGGTAGAGTCATAAATATTAATAATCTGAGGAATTTACAAACTGTAGAGTTTAGGCAATTTTAAGGCATAAAAAGGTAGACTCAGCAAAACGATCTTGGTGAAATACACAATTATTATCTCCAAGGCTCTAGAGAAGCTAGTGCCTGTGATGATAATGTAATAATTTTAAGGCGTTTTCCCTAAGAAAACTGGAAACGGGTTTGAAGGGTCTAATGTGATATTACAAGTATTTTATCATTCCCACACTGATCATGTAGCTATGTTAACTGATGATATTTTTAA
Source organism: Podarcis muralis (assembly GCF_964188315.1). NCBI lineage: Eukaryota > Metazoa > Chordata > Lepidosauria > Squamata > Lacertidae > Podarcis > Podarcis muralis. The sequence goes on along the minus strand of NC_135656.1, from coordinate 34,819,227 downwards.
TCATAGTTGAACACATGTCAGAGTATCACCTAACCTCCAAATTGCAGCCTCGTCTTATTCTGGTATTCCATTTTTCTGTTATGAAAATGGAAGTGTCATAGTGGCAGAAAGGATGTGAGAGGAAAGTGTCTTTGTGCTGACTACCTCCATCGCAAGAATCCTTCAGAAGGGAATTGCTGCCAGGAACATTATGTGCAAGTGTATTTTGATGCATTGAATAGAATGAAAGTTTATGAGTCATGGTGGTGAGGCAAGTATGTGTACAAATTCAACAGGGCTTTGTTTGTTTTGTTGCTATTTTGTTAATGTTGTTAACATTGTTTCATAGATATGAATGCTGTAGTACCTTTGTGAATCCTATAATATTATTTTTGGTGTAACGGTGATGTTCAGCTTATTTCTTAGTTGTTTTGTTAATAGTGTTACATAGATGGTAGTTGTTTTGTTTGTGATTGTTTTACTGATGATTTGTAAAGTATTCTATACAATTTATGCTGTATTTGTGATGTTCTATTATGTTATTATCATCTTTTGTTTGTGAGCCGCTTTGGTATTTATTTGAATAAAAAGTGGGATAGAAATTAATAATAATAATAATAATAATAATAATAATGATGATACATCAAGACATGGGCCCGGCAGAAAAACTTACAATGAGAATAGGCCATATTTGCAATACTTGACTGTATCAGATTACTGTATTTTTCTGTGTATAAGGCTAGGTTTTTTCATTTTTAAAAATGTCAAAAATTAGGGGGCGTCTTATACACAGATACATCTCCCCCCCCCCCCATTTTCTTAAATCTGAGTCCCCAACAATAAAGGGCGTCTTATAGGTGTTGGCATCTTATAGACGGAAAAATACAGTATTTCCCCCTCCATTTTTGTTTTTAACAGGAATGCACAATCTAATGGCTTCAGTTTAAAAGGTTCAATATAGATGACACTTTAAATAAGATTTTTAGAAAGAAAACACAACAAAATTGGCTCATAATTTGGCCGTAGCAGCAGAAGCTACAGGAAACTTGGTTCGCCCCTACCCAACCACCAGAAAAGAACATTTGGCTCCAAATGCCAGTTGCAGGCAGCAGAGGGTCAATTGCTCTATCTTCTGCCATCACCTGGGTGACAGAGGGCTACAGGTATTACATCTCTGTACTTAAAGGCAGGAAGGCCCACCTGACCACAACAGATGCGGCTGCTGCAACTATGTAGCTTCAATAACTGGCGCCTCAGTTTGCTAGCTTTCCTCTTCCCTCCCAGCTCCTTGTTTCCTTTTGTGTCATATCCACTAGACTGAGCCTGCAGGCAGGGAGCGCCTTATCTTTTAATCTCTCTACAGTGCTTAGAAAATACTAGGTGCTTTCTATGTGGTGGTGGTGGTAATAGTAAACATAGTTTAAAACAACCATTTAAACCCAGTTTTTTTAATTAAAAAAACTATTTCTATCCATGTCCTTTAAGGAACATGGATTCATAAAGACAGTGCTTAACTGTCCCTTTGCCTCCGGCTTTGGGGAAGGGCATAAAATAGGAAAAATGGCTTGGATCCAAAGAGCACGTCACAAAAATGGAAGGCTCTTCTGCTTTCACAAGGTGTCCCGTCTCCCAATTTCCCCTCTCCTCCCAATGCTGCATCATTCACACCCCATTTGAGAGACTATCTACCCCCCCCCTGGCTTTTTTTATAGTGCAAAGGAGAGTGTGGCAGTAGCTGATTTAGCATCCTTGAATAACCAGAACTAGACTCACAATTTTTTACATTCCACCTATCTTCTGTAATGGCTTCAGCTACACAAATAATATTTGTGTTATTGCACTACATTCCATCTAATACTACTTATTCCATAGTTCCATGAACATTGACCACAGATTTCCAGTTCTTCATAGCGTTGCAGGTGTGATTACAGATTATAATGAATGAGGCCGATTACAAAGATTTATTTGCACATTTTAGCTTGCACTTACATGCATTCATTTCAGATTTTAAAGGGAGAGAGAGACAGAAACTGCATGCCTGGCTCTATTTTACATCACATGCACCAAGAGACCAGAGGAGCAGGTGTACCTTGAATGGGGGTGGGGGAAGGGAAGAAGAGAGAACAATGGACTTCTTGTAATAGTGCCTTAGCAGGCAGAGAGAGAGAGAGAGAGAAACTCAGAAGGTGATCAGCAGCAACCTTCACTTTTAAGAGCGCTTTTGTTCCCTTTTCGGATCAGGTGGAAAATATAAAAACACAGAAATACACTTTTTGGTTGGGAGTACTGCCTGCAATTAGAAGCAGTGGTAAACCAGCAGGCCAACTCCAGCACAAAACTGAAAGGATTTACATTGGCAGCTGTTTCACTCACTTCTGCCATTGTTGTTGAGGTTTTTTTTACAACTGCGAGGGGAACAGCTGCTTTGCAGAATTCTCCTTTAGAAGGGGAGAGGGATGAGCAGAAGTCTAGCCAGTGGTGAATCAGATTTTCACAACTGCTTAGTCAATGAGACACAGCCTGTGTTTACATCAATTAACGGGGCAGGTTAGGAGACACAGAAGAAAGCAAGGAACCCCTGAATTAAGTGGAATGCTTCCAGTTAGGTAAAACACAGGTGAACCAGCCTGTCTGGTAGCTGAGCTTTGCCAATCAGCGAACTTAACACCGCCAGTCGAGACATGCCTGCCCCACAGAGCTTTACATGAGCCAAACTAAGAGCGAGGTACCCCGCCTTTCTTTTCCTTGAAGAGTTTCACCCTAAACTTCCCCATCTGGCTGACAGCAGATTCCTGCAAGACACTCACTTGCCACAATGTTCCTTGTAATGGTCTGAATGGCAGAGGACTACTGCTCCCAGCAAACATGCCATTGTAAACAGGACAACAGAGCCAAATACAGTCTTCCCTCTGATGTCAAAGGTAATCCATTCCGGAAGACCGTTTGACTTCCATAACGTTCAGCAACCGAGGCGCGGCTTCCAATTGGTTGCAAGAGCTTCTTGCACTCAAGCAGAAGCCGCATAGCACGTTCTGCTTCCAAAAGTTGTTCAAAAACCGGAGCATTTACTTCCGGGTTTTCAGTGTCCGGGAGCCGAAACGTACGATAACGGAGGCATTCAGGAACTTAGGTTTGAATGTAAAAGCTGCAAGCAGAACTGCTCTTCAGGCAGCACACTGGATACAGTAGAGTCTTCCCACAAATGATATTCAGGACTGGCATTGAAAGTAAACAGTTTTGGCTTTCTAAGATAGCAGTTTATTGAGAATCATCCAACAACCCTGAGATTAAGAGACTTGCGCTCTACCTACACAGCTATCCAGCTCAACAGAAAACAGATCAATATAAAACTGTTTTAACAAATTTGTCTGCCCACCTGTAACAGGGACACAATTTAAAGGGAGGAAACTAAACACAAAAGTGCCTAGCAAGCAACCCAAAATAAGAAGCCATTAAATGCCAGTATGTTCAGAGACGCGGGTGGCGCTGTGGGTAAAACCTCAGCGCCTAGGACTTGCCGATCGCATGGTCGGCGGTTCAAATCCCCGCGGCGGGGTGCGCTCCCGTCGTTCGGTCCCAGCGCCTGCCAACCTAGCAGTTCGAAAGCACCTCCGGGTGCAAGTAGATAAATTACCAGCGGGAAGGTAAACGGCGTTCCGTGTGCTGCGCTGGCTCGCCAGATGCAGCTTGTCACGCTGGCCACATGACCCGGAAGTGTCTGCGGACAGCGCTGGCTCCCGGCCTATAGAGTGAGATGAGCGCACAACCCTAGAGTCTGTCAAGACTGGCCCATACGGGCAGGGGTACCTTTATGTTCAGAGAAGTAAGGTGGGCTCAGAGCCTTGTTTTTAAAATTGGCACATGCTGGCATTTACTCGGGCAAATTATTTATAGACCTATAAAATTCAACCTCAACTCAAAAGCCAATGGGTGGTATTCAACTAAGTTTTACACAAAGCAGACCTACTGAAATGAATGCATCTTACTCAGTCATGCTCGTTCAATGGGACTACTCTAAGTAAAACCACACATCATATATAGCTTCTTTTCAAGTGCTCGCATCTGCTTTAATTTTTGCTTTGCTTTTATCTGCAGGAACGTCAAAATATCTCAACCTGGAAAGAGCTTTAATAAAGCTGCAAAGAGAAACTCTGAAGAACTCCAGCCTGCCTCTCTGGCAGTGTGATGCTGCCCTACCTAGCAGCAGAAACCTATGACTAAGCAGCTCAGCCCATCAGCCAAGACTCCAGCCTGGAGCACCATACTTGCAGGCTGCTTCTGCTAGGCTTCTTGCAATGCGGAGAGCCAAGGAGGGACACACAGGAACCTCCAGAGATACCGTATTTTTCGCTCCATAAGACACACTTTTCCCCTCTTAAAATCTAAGGGGAAATGTCTGTGCGTCTTATGGAGCGAATGTGTGGTCCCTGGGGCTGGGGGGGGGGGGAACCAGGGCTTCCCCCGCCAGCCCCACAAGCTCTGGGAGCAGCTCCCTGAGCTGCTCTTTGGGGCTGGGGGGGAGAACCTGGGCTTCCCCCTCCAGCCTCGACAAGCTCCTGAGCAGCTCTGGGGTAGCCAGTGATGGGCCGCACTTCTCCCTCCTTGGGGAAAAGCCGCCAAGAGGCACACACACACTCCACGCGGCTCGTGAAAGGGAGCGCTGAGCAGAGCCTGGGATGCATACAGGCTCTGCTCAGCGCTCACTTTAAATAATTCCCCCCCCCCTTGAATTCCCCCCCCAAAAGAAAAAAGTAGGTGCGCCTTATGGAGCGAAAAATACGATAATCAGAGGGAAAGAACAGCCATAAGAACAAAACCTTCCAGGGTCGAACAGGGATCCAAACTGGAGCATTCCCTCCAATTTTCAGGAATTGCTGTTGTTAAAAAAGCATGTTGCGACATCCAAACAAGAGTCTTTGAAGCGCTGGCTGCTTTGGAAAACCCTTAAAACAAAGAATGAGACGGGCAGTTTTAAATCCTAGTTAAAAAAAAAGAACCTTTACAATAATTGATGGACATTTTAAATCAGGCACCCCAAAACTCAGCCCTCCAGATGTTTTGGGAGTACAACTCCCATCATCCCTAGCTAACAGGACCAGTGGGTCAGGGATGATGGGAACCGTAGTCCCCAAACATCTGGAGGGCCGAGTTTCGGGGTGCCTGTTTTAAACCAAGGTTGGGCAGCACTCCAGATTGCCAACACTGCAAATAAAATGCTGGCTTTTAGGAGCTGCATTAACAAGGCGTTTAGTATGTCTCTTTTATTTTTAAAGACAACCTGAAAGTCATCAGGTTTCAAGACTTTTCTGTAGAATAGCAAAAAAGAAAAAAGGGGGAAAAAAGGGCAGAGAACGTTGGAAGGGCTAGATTTTGGTGGGAAATGGCCTCAACAGGACTACCACTGCAGCTGGAAGGGCAAGAGGTCATGCCATTTGGGGCAGGAGGGGGGAGGTTCAGTTTCAAAGCATTCCTTCCCTGCTGCAGTAGTAATACATGGGAACAGCAGTCAGAGAATCCACCAATCCTAACCCTTGGATCTGATGCAATTCGAAAGGCTTGGAGGCTCAATGTTACACTGTGCATCTGCTGAAAACCACCAAGAGCTTGTTCCCATGTGATACTTAAAACAATATGAAAACAATAAGTGTTCAAAGCGCTTCACTGACACGATCCAGTTTTAAAACTTAACAAAAAGCAACAACTCTACATGTCTGTATTATTATCCCCTGTGTTGCAGATGCAGAGACTGAAGCCAAGAGAGCAGCTTGCCTAAAGCCACTTTGTGAGTTCCTAGCAGAGGCAAGATTTGAACCGGGGACTTTACGATTCACAGCTCAGTCTCTTGGAGCACCTGCACATCCACCCCAAACGTTCTTGGATGTGGATATCATAGCTCCCTCGCTGCCATCATAAAACCCAGTCCTTATTGCACAGCCTCTATCTACTGTCCAGCAGGAGGAGGGTTAAAAATATTTTTTTTAAGGGGGGGGTGGGTTGAAATAAGAGAGAAGACACCACTAGAAGAGCCACTCTGTGAAATAATGATATAAGGAGCATTGCCCCTTACTAATGGTTTCAGATCTGAAAAGTAATGTCTTTACTAAAGTATACAGTGGTACCTCGGGTTACATACGCTTCAGGTTACATACGCTTCAGGTGACAGACTCCGCTAACCCAGAAATAGTACCTCGGGTTAAGAACTTTGCTTGAGGATGAGAACAGAAATCGTGCTCCAGCGGCGCGGCGGCAGCGGGAGGCCCCATTAGCTAAAGTGGTGCTTCAGGTTAAGAACAGTTTCAGGTTAAGAACGGACCTCCGGAACGAATTAGGTACTTAACCCAAGGTACCACTGTACTGTTTTCCTTACACTTGCTCAGGATTTCTCCTCCCCAGTCCACCCCCACAAACTTTGTGCTATGCACCACCTCTTTCCTTTCCTCCACAATTCTATTATTACACTATTTCAAAACCAGGGTGGAGTGCCTAATCCAGCATGGGTGGCACTTGAAATTGTACCCAGAGAGCAGACACCTTGCAAGAAGGAACTGTTGAAAGACTGGGGAATTTATTCTCGGGATAAGCCAAGCCAGGTTGCCTGACCCCTGCAATGTTGGATTTGTTGAACTGTTGAACCGCCCAACAGTTAAGTGCTGCGCAAGGGAAAATTCCAACTAGCTTTTGTCTCTCCGTTCAGAAGCCAAGGGTTACCAATAATATATCCTCTTCCCCTCACACAGGGTGAAGCAACAGACTACCCAGTCACAAGGGATGCAGAGGAGAGTGAAGGAGGCAAAGACACCACCACCAGACACCTGCTTCTGTTCCAGCTGAATTGTCTCCCTCCGCAGGAGTCACTTTGAGGGCTACAGCTGAAAGGCAGAATCTACAATCAGGAAGTTCTGTTTTCCATTCTGTTCTGTAGACAAACATGCCATAGAGTCTGACAACTTCTTTTCTTTTCTTTTAAGAAGCTAAAATTGCACTCAGTAAGTTATCACTTCCCTCCTCATGCTATTCAATATACATAGACAGAGAAACTGCTTTTGATGTACTGCATGAACAAAAGTCCCAGAAGGGGGGGGTTGGGAAATCCCAGAAACAATTAAGAACAGCTTGTGGCTATAACCACACACTGCACTGACAGCCACATCTACAAGTTCAGCCTTTGCAGGTGCAGTAGAGCAGTGGAAAACCAGTGTTTCCATACCAGCCAAGATTTTATACCGGCTTCCCAGCCAACCTGGAAAATAATAATTCTAGAACTGAGCAAGGACAGAACTGCTTAGACAATGTACATGCATGCTCACACAAAAGTTGCCAGCATTGTGTCACTACTGATGAGTCATCGAGGGCATGGATTTGACTTAGAAATGCCATGAATTTGGCTGCACTACGTGGGTGGATGAGATTTCACAGCAAAGGAGGGGCAGGCAGAGCATTCCAGCAGTTTAGGATAGAAGGTTTCTATCATTAGAGTAGGATAGACTTATGCTGGTGCAGGAAGAGGCACAAGCCTTAGAAATGGTTGGTTTACATAATTATGAAAGGCACCATTTCCTGTCTTAAAAGCCCCACACATGAACTAGGCACCCCAAAGTAAACATCCCTAATTACACCTCAACCTCCCATTTGTACAATAGCTTCAATGTGTTAACTCTAGGTAAAAGTTAGCTGAATGCAACCTATAGTAAAAAAAAAGGGGGGGGGAATGAGACAAGAAAAAGGTTTCTAAGCAATGTGCATGTGCGCACACACAAATCTTGCCAATTAAAAATGGAAAGAGCGGTTCCTCATCATAAAGAAGGTTTGATGAACTCATTGAGAAAGTGGCATTCTACTGAGTCATTACTGAATTACTCCACACAGTGAGCTGAACATATCCCTAAGATTGTAGTTAATGGGCTTTTCTACCACCTTCACTAAGACGCTGAAAATTTGAATATTAGATTTAATATGCTTTAAATTACCGGGTTCTGGAACTTTTCCCATTAAAATGTCAATTAATCTGACAGTTTTACACTACCTACAAGGGTCCTTCACAAGCAAACACTCCATCTAGGCAGCACACCACCCAGAAAAACACTTTCCCATATGGAACACAAATAGTTAATTAAGAACAGGTAAGTTAGTACCTGCTCTGGAGATATGGGGCTGAGTAAATGGTTAACTATGCAAGGCACTCCAGGACTGCAAAGTATTTAATCTTACCTTGAAAAACACTGGAAAGTCTATCACAGGCGAATGACACCAAAGTTATAAATTGTTCCCTTTCCCCATTTCATGCACAGATTTTTAAAGGGGATATGTTCAAGTTGTACATGAATTGCAAGCATCTGGCTTTTTTTTTTTTTTTAAGCAAGCTGTCTGTTTTTCCTGCCACCAAATCTTATTGCTTTGGTGAATATACGCAACATACACCAGAGAAATTGAGAATAGATTAACAGGACACCTGATGAAAATGTAATGTTTGCGGATTTCAGTTTAAGCAGTAGAGCAGGGGTCAGCAAACTTTTTCAGCAGGTTGCCGGTCCACTGTCCCTCAGATCTTCTGGGGGGGGGGGGGTGTCTATATTTGTGGGGAGGGGGGGAATGAACAAATTCCTATGCCCCACAAATAACCCAGAGATGCATTTTAAATAAAAGAACACATTCTACTCATGTAAAAACACCAGGCAGGGCCCACAAATAACCCAGAGATGCATTTTAAATACACATGTAAAAACACCCTGATTCCCAGACTGTCTGCAGGCCGGATTTAGAAGGCAATTGGGCCGGATCCAGCCCCCGGGTCTTAGTTTGCCTACCCATGTGGTAGAGCAATATGAAAAAAGGGCCTAAACAGACACACTTCCTACACACCTAGTTCACACTTTAACAGATCAAAGTGTGAACAGCACTCCTAGGATAATGGCAAATGGGGTTCAGATGTCAACAATGAACCTTTCAATGTGCTGATTCTGGCACTTGGTTACTGTCCAGGATTTCCAAGGTGGGCTATTCATGGGTGTTATTTAGATTATAGTTTCAACGCATGAAAAAACACACACACTCTAACACAGAAGTGCCTCAAGTTACCATTCCCAAAATGGAAAAAAAGCAAAGCTTCAACCTCTTAAAAGCTAGGAGTGCTTTGGTGTGGCATCCAACTGAGCAATCAAGTCATCTTAGCTGTCCTCAGCACTTACAAAATGCATGCAGCAATCATGTCCAGCTACAGTTGCCTCTGCTAAACACGGCAATCAAGCCCTACATACCCTTCCTCCTGCCCCCCCCCCCAACACCATCCTTTTATCCACATGGCACTCCTTTTCATGAATGCCAAATTACTACTTGCGCACTTGCAAAACACACACACACCAATAAACCACCCGTAAAAGAGTTTGCAGGATACGATACGCACCACACAAATTCTATAAATTTTTTACTACATCTGAGCCGATAGTTACACCACTTTGCGATGGAAGATTAGAAGCAGCAAAATGTTAGCTGAAGGTCAAGCTTCTGTACATCCTAACAGAGATCCGTTTACTGTTACCGTGGTTTAGAAATTAAAGCGCTGGCTCATAACACACCTGCTGCCAAAGGAAGAACACAACACACAGCACTTTTTCACAGTTTTTACCTCAGCGATTGGCAGCGCACAGAGACTGATTGTAAGCTTTTAAAAGAAGCATATTCTAACACTCCTCCCAACCACATCCAAGCATACGGAAGTGCATGTAAGCCCGAGAATTGTACACAGCCCCATACGTGTTTATTTAATGGCAGTGCTATAACCAAACCAAAATAGCTCCCATTTAACTCCTCAAAGGAGAAAATACTGCTAAACAAGAGATAAAGGCCCTCTCTGCCTTAACAAATAAATAAATAAATAAATGCCACAGGATCTGAACGTCCATCTGGAACTCAGGAAATAATTTGTTAGTTTAAGGCACATACATACATAAAAAGGACATTGTTGGCAAGCCCCACACCAGTTTACCAAATATTTGTTTAGTCGCATGCTCTGTGCTAACCTGAAGGCCGAGGAAGAATTGTCCCACACAACGCCAAGCGATCTCACACCTTCCAGCCTGTCTAGGCAGGCTGCTCTTTAAAAGCGTTCATACTAGTTTCCACTTAGGCTGCATTCAGGGCCAAAACTTACCTTGTTAAACTGGAAAAGGTCACGCTTGAGCCTCTCTCTTATTGGGTCATGTCCAGGTCTCAAAAATCTTCTCATTTTCCTCTTTAACCGCTTGGCCCCTAAACCTAAGGAAGAACAAGAAGATTTGATAAGGATCACGTGCAACCTAGCTAGAACATTCCACACGAGGAAAACTGAAATAACTTGCATATTTCAGGTCGATTTTCTCTGACTAGAAGCGGAAAAGAGCGCACCAGAAGTCAGGCAACAGTTGAGCGATAACACAGCAGATAGGCATTTTAAAAGATCAATTCTAGGGACTCTCCCAGCTTCCCAGATTGGTTGGCAACCCTGACTGGGATCTGTTTTCACACCAGTCTCATATTAAATGAACGAGGGGGAGAGAGGAAGAGGGAGTTCAACTATTCTCATGAGACTAAATAGAATTAAGTTTTTTCTGTGTCAAAAGAAACAGCAGTGTCGCATGCACAAGACCACAACATTATGTTGTTCAGCGTTATTTATTCCAAAGCTGCACCATCCTGGTACATACAAATTGCTAAGCATAAGAACCACCTGCCAGATCAAGCCATCTAGTCCACCACCTTGTTGTCACAGTGGCCAACCAGGGTATATAAACCAGGATTAGGATCCACACTCAACCCGTAAGCAGCAAGTGAAAAGGGTAGGAAAGGAGTGAGGAACCGAAAATCTAGTGCTTGGGACTCTCTCTTGGCCACAGCCAAACCACAGCCCTTACTGAGTCTGCTTCACGACCTCCTTAAGTGGTTGCATGTGACTGGAATATGAACCAGGGTTAGAGATGTGTCTGCATGCAGAAGCCTCTTGCATCTGCATGGGTGGAATGTAGCCTATTATATTAAAGTAACATCCACCTGCATTGCTCCACCTACTTTTGCCTCTGGCCCCACCTACCACTGGTTGCCCAGGAGGGAGTGAGACCCCTCAGGATGAAAAAGGTTCCCCTTCCCTGAGGGACAGAAAATGTCACTCAGCTTTATCTACACTAGTGGTGTCCAAAATTCTTTCAAAGAGGGCCAGATTTGATGAAGTGAAGGGCCGTGAGGGGCGACCAAAGGGCCAGCCAAAGTTGTTGAGCTTTTTTATAAGACTGAAATTGTTGAGCTTTTTTTATGAAGTTGTGGAATTTTTTTTAGGATTGAAGAGTTGTGGAATTTTACCCCAGGAAATAAACTGCCACAGGGGCCGGATTAAACCGACCAGTGGGCCGCATTAGGCCCCCGAAATGGACTTTGGACATGCCTGATCTACCCCGACCGTTTTGTTAAATATATAAAGAATAACGTTCTTGAGAACTGCATACTTTGGGACTTCCAACATCGTGCCCAGAAGAGTTCTGGAGAACTTGAAAGCTTGCTCACTATCTTGTCAAATTGTGAAGGTCTTAATCAAAATACTAATAAAATCAATAGCCTATTGTAAGTTCTTATTTTTTTCTCTCCCTAGTGGACCAACACAACTACCTAGAATTTTTGTAATGTTGAGTATGCAACCTGTGCTCAGAGACTTACTTTTGTCTAGTGGTATCTGGCTAGAATATCTGCATTTTCACAGAATATTTTGGGTGATTAGAGAAAGGTGTAGGTGAGGCCAGGGGCTGTGGCACATAAGGCACCACCAGTAAGAGACTATGCTCTGCTCAAGAGACACCAATTCTCTCTTTTGATCTCTTCAAAGGGGTTGAATTAATCCCTGACACTATGAAAGCCTAGAGGTTTTAACTGAAATTCTAATTCAAAACAGGCACTTAGGTTCCAGTGAAATAATCTGTTGCTGCATGGAGGATTGAAGCCTTTATTAAAAATAAAGCAAATGGAAAGCAAGGCTTTCATTAAAGGAGCCGCTCTGCCAAATTCTGGGGAACACACAATCGTACATGCAGTTGTACACATTACATGGATGCTTTCTACAGCGGTTGCACGTGGGAGTCTTCCCGGTGTTTACAGCGCTGAGAAAAATGTTCAGCGGTCCTTGGTTGATGCATCAAGATCTGGTGTGGAGACAGGTTAATTGTTAATCTGTTTCTACAAAAAAACCACAAACTCTTAAACCAGCAACTGCCATGGAAGATGCAACAGCCTTAAGGTATTTTGCACCTCTGCAAAAGCTAATAAAAAATGGTAAATACAGGAATAACCCAAAGCAACTGAGCTAACAATAGCATTTGGAGCAGGAAATGCAAAGCCAAGAGTTCAACTACCTTCACTCACAAAACAAGGTGTGAAAAACATTAAGCCTTGGAAGAAAGCAGTTTAAGAAGGGCAAGGCCTGGGAACTTGGAGAAATCCAAGATGAATAGACATGTTTTAGGAAAAGGTGTTATGTTGGAGGGAAGGAAAAGGAAGATCCAGTAGAGCAGAAGGATATCTGCAGTTTCACTTAGAAAATTTTGCATACAAACAATGGCTGGTATACCACCCATCTTGCCATGTATATTTTGGGCAGCAGCTGTATCCAATTATTCTTGAGCTGTTTTTGGACCACCTTTGTATCTCACAATAGCAAATGATAACAACTTTAAGGCTCTCAGCCACAGCAATAAGCCCATGTGGCCCCCAACAGAAAAAAGGTTCCCCACCGCTGCTGTGGACAATCATTGCAGGGAACATGTTTTCTATGTGCAACACATATTGGATAAGTTTTGCCCAGTTCTATTGTAGCAGGAACCCCCCCACCCCAATCATTCTGCTTGTACAAACTTCACACACACACACACTCACACACTACATACGCCACATTTCTGTTATAAATTCATAGAAAAATCAACCATACATTGGATTTGCACTGTTCCATTTTTATTTTACTCCATATGACAAGAACTAACAAAAGGGGAGGGGGGTTTGACCCTGGTCAGCCAAAATCCCTTCACTGTCTCAGCACATCTGCAGGAGCCCTGCCCAGATGATCCCAGACAGAAGACAATCAAGACCACAAAGAACTTGCATATGGGAGTGGATTCAGCATGGACTGAAACAAAGGACAATGATCAGATCTTCCCTCAGGGGGCAGGAAACTGCAAACTCCCCTTTGTCTCCTGGAAGTGACTCATGGGGAGGGGGGAAAGGAGGAACCAGCCAGGTGACAAGATACTCAGGTTACCACCAACTCCTCCCTCAACCCCTCCTTTCTGTAATATATGCATGATGTTTCTGGGGGGTGGGCTTGACCTAGAGGAGGGGAATTTCAAAAGTTTTTATAAGACCTGGCACACTATTTTTCTGGGTCTTTCCTCTCACCTGCAAGTGAGGGGAACACCCTGTCGCGACAGTCTTTCTTCAATAAAGACCAGGCCTATAGGCTGCTGATTTGCTTCAATTTGCTCTGGTTGGTGCTTTATTTTTGTCCAAGGGAGCCCTAAGATTTTTCCTGTAACACTATCAAGCCACATATGTGTTCTTTAGGCTGAAGTGAGAACATGAAAAAGACACTGCTGAATTGGGCCAGTGGCCCGTCTAGTCCTGCAGCCTGTTTTTAGAGTGGCCGACAACCTGATACCTTATGGGAACCAGACAAGGAGGACTTGAGGCACAACAGTACTCTCCCCCATTCTGCGGTGTCAGCAAGTGGTATTCAGAAGCATACAGTTTCCAAAAGTAGGAGGAGAACATAGCCATTATTACTAATAACCATTGGATATGAACTTAGGAGGGTTTGGGTTTTTTAATGCGGAACATACAAAGCTGCTTTCTAATAAGAGTCAGATTATCAGTCCCTCTCACCCAGTCTCACCTACCCTGACTGAGAAGAGATCTCAGTCTGGACAGCCATGTCATTAACTGGGACCTGAACCTAGGACCCTCATTAAAAGGTAAAGGTAAAGGGACCCCTGACCATTAGGTCCAGTCATGACCGACTCTGGGGTTGCGGCGCTCATCTCGCTTTATTGGCCGAGGGAGCCGGTGTACAGCTTCCGGGTCATGTGGCCAGAAGGACTAAGCCGCTTCTGGCGAACCAGAGGAGCGCACGGAAACGCCGTTTACCTTCCCGCTGGAGTGGTACCTATTTATCTATTTGCACTTTGCCGCGCTTTCGAACTGTTAGGTTGGCAGGAGCAGGGACCGAGCAACGGGAGCTCACCCCGTCGCGGGGATTCGAACCGCCAACCTTCTGATCGTTAAGTCCTAGGCTCTGTGGTTTAACCCACAGTGCCACCCACGTCCCACAAGGACCCTCATTATTACTTTATTATTTATTGAATTTATATCACCCTTCATCTGAAGATCTCAGGACTGTTCACAATACAAAAATACAGGACAAAAGCACAAACACCACCCCACACACATAAAAGCAATAACGTGAGAAATTAAGGTGGTCTGCCAAGGAGCAAATCAACTGGAACAGTAGTCAGTGGCAGACCACAGGTAAGAATTTCAGCTTTACCCCTGCAGATGCATCTAACAGTTGTTCAACTTTAGACTGTAAGACCCTTTTGAATTTTGAGTGGAAAGGTAGACCATAAAGTCTTAAAGCAAGAACAAGTTAAGTTGCCTCTCAGTATGCTGCTTTGGTACCAGGAAATTTAGCCAAACAGGGCAATTTGAAAATACAAGGATTCTCATAAATCAGCACAGTATTCTACCAAGCATGAAATGTTCAGTTTTAGAAATGAGTCCCATATATTTGCAAACGTAACCATATTACTTATAGTATGACTTAGAAGCAGCAAACAATTTACTGCTGTTTTGTACTGAGGGTCACCATAAAGGTCGCTACCCTGGGGAGGCCACTCATCACACACACTCCAATATGAAATTCTTGGACTACAGCAAAGGTCTCAGCAGCTGGGGATGTTTCTATTACTTTATGCTTATATAAACAAGTGGGCTCATTCTCTCTGCATTCCAACCAGTAATGAGGTCGCCCCCCCTGCATGTCATAAATCAAACTATTCCCTCATGAGTTTTGCCACCACATAAGAGTGAAGGATAGACAGCCAAATTAAGGGACAGAAGTTACAAGGTGAACATATTTTACACCCAACTAGCATGAGCTGTAGCAGAAGGGATGCAGCTCAGTAGCACGGAAAGGGGTCCAACGTTTAATTCCTGGCATCTCCAGGTATGGTTGGGAAAGATTTGTGCCTGAAACCGTGGAGAGCTGCTGCAAATCAGTAGACGATACTGAGTTAGATAGACCAACGGTCTGATTTGATACACAGGCAGCTTCCCATGTAGAAAACTACCAATTCCAGCTAATTCAGTATTTGCCACACAGCTGCACTTCTTACCTTCTAGACCAGCCTTTCTGAACCTTGGGTCCCCCGACGTTGTTGAACTATAACTCCCTTCACTCCTTGCTAGCAGGACCAGTAGTCAGGGATGATGGGAGTTGTAGTCCAAAAACATCTGGGGACCCAAGGAGGTTCAGAAAGGCTGCTCCAGACTGTACAAAAAAAGAAGAACAAATTAGTAAAACTGAATACAACTGGATCTATTCCCCCTTCTTGTAACAAATTCTTCAACGTCTCCATATACAAGCATTGGCGTTAGGGTGTGCAGCCGATGTGTACCAGTTTAGTGAATAGAGACTGAGTAAGCTTTCTTCTCCTAAATTATTAACACCCAATACTCCATACTTATCTATGGAAAGAACAGTACATTCACACATTTTACTGTGACAGAAGAATTTAGGATAGGGAGGAAGAACTTATGGCTTTCCAGATCTTGTTGGATGACAACTTTCACCACTGGCCATGGAGCTGCTGGAAGTTGAGTCCACCAATATCTGAAGGTCCACAGGTTTCCCATCCCTAATTTAGAAGACTTCTTTTGTAGAAGCATGTGACAGATATGCTCGCGGGTAGGCATCAAAGCAGGACCATTCAGCAGATGGGAGTGAAAACGATCACCTATCTAGCAAGCTATAATGGTTAATATGTCAGACTAGGACTTGGGGAACCCAAGTTAGATCCTACCTCAGCCATGAAGATCTCATCTTGGGCAAGTAACTATTTCATCATAACCTTTCCCATGTATAACCAACCAACAATCCAAATATTCAGAAACTGGGATGCCGCCCATAAGCAATCCATTTGATAATTTCCAAGGCTGCTTTCAAAATGGCAGCCCTTCCAGCAAAAGAAAATGAAATGCCTCATGGAAGAGGGAGCACTTCCTAGCATGGAGACTAAGCATGACATCAACTTTGTTTCTGATACTGCCTTGCACATACTGACCCTGATAAGTCTGGCAGCAACCAATTGCTACAGAATGGAGTATCAGGCATGACTATTCAATATGTCCCTCAACAATAGCCCAATGCTGCTTGAAAAACCAACCACCTGGATGCCACTTGGCAGAAATGTATGGTATAATTTTCATGAGTTCTTTTCACTTTCCACTTCCTCCAAGCTGGGAGTTGTACATACTTTCCACTTCAGGAAAGTAACCCTCAGGCCTTGAGCAAATTATTTCACAGACTTCACAACCCATTTTGAGGCTTCTTAACCTCTGAGTATTGAGATACCAACAGGAGCAAAAACTGCAACTATCTGGTGCATTAGTTTGACAGGGCAAGGAGCGCTTGGTAAAAACAATTAGCAAAAACAGGTGTGACGGAAAGAGTGCCCAGTTGTCTGCCATGGAAACTTTTGCAAGAAGGAAAACAACAGAGAGAGGAAAAGAGGGAAGGAAGTAGTAAATAAAGTAAGATGCTCATAAATGTGGTTTATGTGGTCAAATTACACTTAACCTCCATTGTCACAAACAGACAGGAGAGAAATGCGATGCTTTCAACATAATGCTAAAATGAACGAACGACTAGATTTCTTGTTCCAGTCTTGGGAAATGATTTACCCTCCAATACACCCAACTACAAAACTGAAAGTTCATGCAGAAGACTGCGCCCTTTTTGACTTCCTTTTGACTTAAAACGATTTTTACAAACATTGATGATACAATACACACAATATCCACAAAATCAACTTCTATTTCTTCATCAGCTGTGGATGGAATAGGGCTGTGATGGACTGAGGATGAAACCAACGCATAGAAAACAACATATACATTTTGGAAAAGTCTTCAGTGGTGGAGAAACCCCAACATACTGGATCCCAACCAATTTCTTTGCTTCCTCAATTCCACAGAGCACAATTCAGGGCACACACAGTTTGAACAATAAAGCTTATAGAACAGCCTTTGAGACAAATTTCTTCACTGGTCACAACCATCCTCAGCATTAGGGCTGGACGATGTTAGGTTTTCAACACTGATGTATCACCAGCCAAACATCGTGGTTTTGTGATCCACTATGATGTTGAAGGGCATGGGACGCAGGTGGCGCTGTGGGTAAAACCTCAGCACCTAGGACTTTCCGATCGCATGGTCGGCGGTTCGAATCCCCTTGGCGGGGTGCGCTCCCGTCGTTTGGTCCCAGCGCCTGCCAACCTAGCAGTTCTAAAGCACCCTCGGGTGCAAGTAGATAAATAGGGACCGCTTACCAGCGGGAAGGTAAACGGCGTTCCATGTGCTGCGCTGGCTCGCCAGATGCAGCTTGTCACGCTGGCCACGTGACCCGGAAGTGTCTGCGGACAGCGCTGGCTCCCGGCCTATAGAGTGAGATGAGCGCACAACCCTAGAGTCTAGCAAGACTGGCCCGTACGGGCAGGGGTACCTTTACCTTTATGATGTTGAAACAAGTTGCATTGGCCCCAGCTGGCGGGGTGCAGTGTAAAACTGCCTCTGCTCTCATTGCGGAAGCTGAGGAGGCACATTCACTCTAGCGCCTCATGGGCCAATGCTGCTGGAAAAGACATCAGCCTCCCCTGCAGAGCACATTCTGGACCCAGACCACCATTACCAAGAAGGCCCTCTCACCTTTTACCATCTGCCTCATCTCCTAAGGTGAGGAAACACCGAAGGGGGTCTCAGACAATTTGCAAATGCACTACCTGGCAGATTCGCAGAAGACCTTTAAAATACTGGGCTGAAACATCAAGAGTGCTGTAGCACCTTGAAGATAACACAGTTACTGTGCATAAGCTTTGGCGAGTCCAAGGTAATTTTTAATGCACCATGCTAACACAATTGACCTTCAGGAGTTTGCCCTAGGTTGGCATTTTAACCAGTTGTGCAGTGCCAATTAGCGGTTTGTATATTGCAACTTTGGTTATGCTTTTCACAGCCCTGCTCCAAGCAAATGCAGAACATATAAAGGGTCCTGATACATAAGACCAAAAGATTGACTGGTTCATCCTTCTGTTCTAGTAGCAGTCAACCAGATGCCCCTGGGAACCTCACAAGCAGGATATGAGTGTAAGAGCACTATCCTGGCTAATGGATAACTCAGCTGGTTAGAGCATGGTGCTGGTAACACCACGGTCATAGGTTCGATCCCCATATGGGACATATACATATTCCTGCATTGCCAGGGGTTGGACTGGATGATCCTCAGGGTCCCTTCCAACTCAACAATTCTACGATTCCATGATCCCCAGCAACTGGCACTCAGAGAAGTAGTGCTTCTGATGTAAAAGGCACCACACAGCCATCATGACAAATAGCCATTGGTAACCTGGTCTTCCATGAATTCATCTGTTGGCTCTTTTTGAAGCCATCACAGTTGGTGGCCACCATTATATAATGTGGGAGTGGCCACCATCATTTAATATGCTGTTACCTGAATCTTCCATTATTTAGCATAAATAGATGGCCCTGGGTTCTAGTGCTATGAGAGATGGAGTGTGTGTGTGTGTGTAAAAACTCCCTCTCTTCCCACTTTCTTCAAAGGATGCATAATTTTATCCCTGAAAATCTTTTGTGGCAGTGGCATAAGCATCCAAAGTACTGCAAAGCTGCCAAATACTTACTTGACACAGCTGAAGTGGCCAATAGGTTTCGAGAAATGTATAATTTCATACTGCTGACTCAAATGGATGAAAGAGGAGTACCCCATCACAGAACAAGTATGTTCAAGTGGTGTTTTTTTCCTCTGAGGCCTCTTAGAAGGATATAAAGATGTGAGTGTTTTCAAGGCTGTTTTGATTAAAGGGACGTAGAACATTAGGGATGATGATTAAGCTCAGCCAACTTCAACAATTTAAGTACATTACTTCTAAAGGTTTAATTTGGAAAATAATCCTATGATTGAACAGCCATGGTCCTCTTCTTACTGGCTGTTGTCAGCCACATGACAAGTTATCTCTTAAAGTAACTTTCGATAAATGCTGACTCCAAAAATCTAAACAACAGGAAAGGTATAGGAAGAATAGTAACCCATCAGATTGCAAAGATGCTCTTTTCATTTTGGTCCAGTCTTATCTATAAGATTCAGGTGTATTTGCTAGGGGTGTTTTTTTTACCATGACAGTACTGAAATGAAGGAAATGAAGGTGCCAGGTATGTCTCAGGGCCAAATTACATGTTACATAGTTGTGGGTTCCTTTAAAAACAACAACAACAACTGAGGTTGCCATCAGAAATTGAAGAGCAGCAGGAAAAGGAGCCGATTACCCCTTTCCACCATTTCTGCATCCCCAACAAACTCCTTTCCCACGCAGCCCTGCTCTCAATCAGAGGATTAGGCGGAAAGGGAAAAGATAAAGTAGAATATGCCTGGTTTGGGCCACAGATGCATAAGAAATTTCATTATGGCGCCCAGAATATGAAGCACTCAGTCAGCCATGTATGTCGAGTAGCCCAGCTGCTGGTAGCAGAGATACAGGCTTGACAAGTGATCAAGAGAGAGACTTATGCCCCTCCCTGCAGCTATGGTATTCAGTAAGCAATGCAGGCTTACAACAGACCTATTCAACAAGACCAGAAAATGTGTTAATCAGTTCTCATCATAGCAGTCAACTTTCAGATTTGAAAATAAGGGATCAGCAGCCTCACCTGTCCCGGGGACAGTCTACGGGATATCTATCAATCCGGGATAGCAGCAGGAAGCAGCAGGAAACGGTGATGGAATAAGGGAATTTCCCACAAAAAAAGGGAAGGTTGACAGCTATGGTTCTCATAACAAGAGCATATGTTGTTATGCTATCACTTTCATTAAAACAGGTCTCTGATTGATACAATATGCAAGACTCTTCAGTTAGGAAGTGGTTTATCCTGTCTTAAATGGAAGGATAATCTGCATGTTTACGACTTTTGTTCTGTGCCATCCCCAACCCACCAGATTTACTTCTGGCCATTAAGGAAGACCTGTGAATATTATTTAAAAGGTCATCACTGAACTTCCCTGCAGTGACAGAACTAAAATACTCCATATTTTGTAGCCTCTTAACAAACCTCTGATCCTGAGGTATTGCAGTTCACAAGTTTCCTGCCTCTAAACTAAAGACCCCAAAATCAAATCTGACAAGAACAGAGATATGTGCAGCTGGCAAAAAGTCAAACAGAAATTAATGCAGACTGACAAGGTGACAAGTTAAGCCAATTATTCCAAGTAGAATTTAAACAGAATGTTTGAATAAAATGTTGCAGTGGCAAGTCTTCAGGAACTCAGAGCAGCTTTTGAAAAGTGGGTTTATCCATGCATACTTGAGAACTCTCCAAAATTTGTTTCCACTTTAGTTAATTTTGAGAAAACCAGGCAAAATCACATTTAAAATTATAATCATATGCCTACACATAATCAGGAAGGAACACTGAAAAGCATCAAACCCACCCAGCACTATTTTTCTAGAAAAAGAGCTGCCGAAACTCACCATGAACGCCTCCCTTGTTCTCTTATAATGGCGCCCACCTGAGAGGTGTCAGAACTGAGTTCCAGCTAGTTCCAGCTGGAAAAAAGCCCTGATCATATCCGAGAACATTTGGTGTATGTTCTACAGCACAGAGAGGGTTTCCATTCACTGCTATGAGGAATAATGCTTGCAATTCTAAACATGGAATGTCCAGAAGGCAAGTTCCAAACTTGGTGGGGTTTTCTTCTTGAGTAAGCCTTTTTAGGACTGAGTTAGAAGATGCACAATCAACACAGGGTTTCTTTCCTTTTTACAGGTGACCATTGAATTTTAAATCTGTACTGTGAGACCTGAAGAGATCAGATGTAATATCTGGGAAAATGACACACGACTAAACGGAAATTTTATAGGAGGACTAATCACAAAGCAGAAATATTTCAGATTAACTGAAGTTATCAACATTTCAATAAGGCCTCAGTCAGACACCTTACTGCAAATGTGACAGACTAAACAGCCAAGAAGATAGCCAGGTCATAGGACAGGATCCAGAACAGGCATAGGCAAACTCGGGCCTCCAGATGTTTTGGGACTACAGCTCCCAACATCCCTGACCACTGGCCCTGTTAGCTAGGGATAATGGGAGTTGTAGTTCGAAAACATCTGGAGGACTGATTTTGCCTAAGCCTGATCCAGAATAAGACTTGTATCCAATGCTGCATGAACAGCATTCCACTCCCACAATGGAGCTTCCCCTTTCTTCTCCCTGCATGCTTCCAAAAACTGATCCAGAGGGACCCTTGACACTCTGAAGCAGATTTTGTGGATGTGGGAGAGGCCTGCAGGCGACAGCAGAGGAAAGGGACATTCCATTGCACAAGAAGAAGTCTGTTGTGCAAGCGAACAGTAGCATTTGGAGTTCACACAAGCCACCTTATTTACAACCCTCAGAGCAAGATGACCAGATGATGTTGTACTTCAGCTCCCATCAGTCTCGACCAGCATGGTCATAATGATAAGAGTTGTACTCCATCAACATCTAGACGGCTACAGATTTTCCATCTTTGCAGCAGAGCATACCACTGAAGCACATCTGCATTCCATACAGAAGCAAGATTAGCCCAAAATCTAAAACTCCACTCCAAATACCAATGGCATTTATGATGTCTGTAAGGAAAAAAACAACAGCAATAAAAACTTTGTGTTGCTTACTAAATTTATTACTATACATGCACCAACCAAGTCATTTTATTGCCAGAAGCTAACTTCTCAATTCATAAGTGTGCTATATGAGACACCACTAAAAATCACACTGTGGATAATTCCACAACACCACACTTAAACTATGGAAGTTATACCACACTTAAGTCACTGCAGAGAATATAAATGAAAAAGGCAACAGTGGCAGTGAAGATTCTTAAGATCACTTAATTAATCTTTTGAGTGATGTAATAGACAGGTCAGTATTTTCCATTTTCCACTTTATATGATGCTGTACATGGCAAGGACATTCCATGATAGTTGATTCATATTAGAGATAGAAAATACCACATATAACACAAAAATGTTCCCATAATCCTGCAAAAGGAGGTGGGGCTATTTTCCCTTTTAATCACCCAACTTACTTGGAAAAAGATTGTCTGTTTGGGACAAACTTGTTAACCATAAGCTTCAGAATGACAATTTTAAAATATACTATATGCTCCAGTGAGGCAACTTCGGTGTGAATTCCTGTGAGAAGTATTTGCATAGCGAAGAGTCAGAGATATTTTTAAGTGTGATAGTACATGGAGTCTTCTGTGACCGAAAGCTGCTCACACGCCTCTGATGAAGCAATGGCAACTAGTTTCCATTGCTGTTATACCACATATTAATGCCTGTAAGTCAGGGATGCAGCTTTCCAGATGTCTCTCAACCTACCATCAGCCCCAGTCAGCATGGTCAATGGTCAGGATGACAGAACTTACAAGTGAAGTTCCCCAACTCTGCTGCAAGACTGTAAAAAGTGGCTCTCTGTTTACATTTGGTTGTATACCAATACTAGTTGTCATTCATCCCACAGGTTTGTCAAGTGCAATAATTGCTGATTTTTCCATCTGGAAGTATACCCTACTACACAGACCCTAAACATGTTTACTCAGAAAGCAATCCCATTATTGTAATTGCGTAGGCTCAAGGGAACCAGGGATGGTCTGGGAACAGCTGATGCCGCAGCAAAGCAGGAACAGACCTCAACAATAAACCACACAGAAGATCAGACAGGAGCAGAATAAACATTATTAAAATTGTGCACGCTCTGGACTACAAGCTCTCATTTAAGATAAAACCCACATATTAAATGTAATATTAGGCAGCAGCTGCTTGACCAGCCACAGCTTGAGCACACCTGTGGCAAAAAATATTTTAACAGAAGCGTCAACAATACATAGTACACCCTTGCTTCCTACACAGATCTTGAAAATGTAACACCTTTATCAGCTCAAACTTGCTGCTGCACATGAAACATTATACTGTATAGGTGACTCTGGACTCTGAATATTAACACAAATTTCAACCATGAACAGCAGACAGGTAACTTCAAGGAACCACCCCCAGGTTCCAGTTTCAACAATACAATAGGCATGAACACCTACAGGGTCACCTGTCCCACCTCCAAGAAAAAGATGACATGTTTCACTTCAGCACAGCAAGAAGTGCAGAGCGGGGGTAGAAAGCCATTTGTCCGCAATAATACACCATTGTCTGAGCTTCGAATGAAAACCTGCTGAAAGACCATTAATAAGGCAACCTCAAAGAGATTTATTTAACAATGAAATTATTTCAAAGGGCTCCGATTTCCACTGAAACAACTCAGATTTAATGAGACCCGGTAAGTTTTCCCAGCCTCCAAAGCAGTTACTATTTCAGGTTGAACAACTAGCAAGTCTTCATTGTTTGAAGAGACCAGCTTGTCTTAGAAGTTACACATGGAGTCCAAATTAAACTGGGAGGGGGAATAGGGCAGGAGGGGAGTTTCTCAGCTATAGATAAGTAACTGATCTGTTACTTATGTGCCTGGCCTTTGGAGAACACAACAAGGCTATTCTCAGTTGTGATACTTGACAAATACCTTTAGTAAGTTAGGGTGTGGTGTCCACTCATATTGCTAAAGACTGCATGGAGATTTCAGTTTGCCTCAAGCTTATCTGCAGGGGCATTCATTACCTCAGATGTCAGCAGTGTTTGGGGAACAAAGGGAAAATTTGGTTCAGTTCATGTGGTAATTTCAGTACCACAAACAGTTATCTAACACAATGAAGGGCAGGTTTCCATCAATGTGGGCTGATATTATCATACTTGCCCAAGGCTAACGCCAAATGCCCCAAAACACACATACCACATTGCTCTGTAAGAGATTATCTGCCATCTTGGATTTCCTCAATGAAATCCCAGAGCCAACCTTTGGCCTATGCCAGGGATAGAGAGCATGTGGTCCATCAAACCCTGTTGGACTACAACTCACATCCTCCCTAACCACTGATTATGCTTGGGGCTGATATAAGTCAGAGTCCAGCACATCAGAGGGACACATTTTCCCACTGACCCTATATAGGCTAATGGAGTGGTTCAGACAACTAATAGGCACCAAGATGCCAATTACTGGCCTATACCTCCTAGAGCTTATTATACTAAATTTCAGTCAACAGTGACATATTGACCTTCAAAGAAAAGGAAATGACGAGCAAGATTCGTCTTGACCTGCTACCAAAGAAATAAAAAGCCACCTGGAATCAACAATAGTCAAGAGGGGAAATCAAGCCCCCTCACAGAGGTTTGCCAGCCTGCCATACTGTAGTCCCAGAGCACCTGTGCAAACAGCACAGCCTGCCAAAAAAGTATCAAGTACTTGAACAAAGGCAAACCTTTCTGAAATACCTCCAGCCAACAACCGACATAGCAAGGCAATGCTGACCAGGGGCATCGGAAGAACAACAGGAGTCCTAACAACTTGCTGCTTGCTTCACCGGCGAAAATTAAAAACAAAAACCAGTTACCTGCCTCCCCAGGGCCAGATCTCAATGCTGGCAACCCCCCCCAAAAAAACAACAACAACAACAACACAACAATCCACAACTAACTCGGCCAAGGTAAAGTCCAAACTTCATCTACTACCCACAAAGACCCTCCTCCCCACACTTCTGGCGGACACCAGAAAAAGACCCCACATAATTCTCAAGGCCAAGCGCACCCAAAGTGATGCCCCCCTACACGCTTTCTCAGCCCATCGAGGGCACCCTTCCACCAACCCACTGCAACACCCCCACCCCGACCAGCTTTCACGCCCCCTAACCATCATCCCAAAGAATCCCTCCGACGCCCGCCCTGCAAGGCACTCCCCGACCAGCCTTGCCCTTTCTTCCCAGGATCCATGACAAAGCTCAGAGCAGTCTCCTATTTGCTCACCTTCCAGCATGGAGTCCAAGCCTCAACTCCACCCAACGCCTGTCCAAGGGAGCTTCTCCCTCTCCCCCCCCCGGAAAGCACCCCCCCTTTACCTGGCGTCCCCGCCCCGCTTTCTTTGCAGCCTCAGCCCCGTCCCCCCGCCCAGGCCCCCCGCTCACCGGAGGGGAGGGCCGCGTGCAGAGAAGCCAGGCTGAGCCTTACCGTGCAATGTCCCCCGACGCGCCCCAGCTCCTCCTTGCGCCGGCGCCGCCGCCACCTCTCCTTCCTGGATACCTCCAGCAGGGGGGGGCGTGCCCGCCGGATATGCAAATCACAAAGGGGGCGTGGTGCATCCCTTTCTCCCCCCCAACTCTGCCGCTCGTGAATAATTCATCGCGCTCACCGCTACCCGCCTAGCCAATCGGGAATCAGCAAACCTCTGCCTGCATTCTTCTCACTTTGCATCCGGCCAATAGCAATTGGCGCGCGAGAGGGGGGGGGATCGAGATCAAAGTAGGCTAATTCCAGTATGACTATCTTGGCTTCTTAAGACGCCGTGGTCACGCCCCACATCCGCCCAGTTCTGGGCGCACCTATCTTGCTTTTTTCCGGTGGAGGAGAGACAGTGTGCAAGCAGGGGTACAAAGGGCATGAGCAAAGATAGGATTCTGGGTGCTGCTTTCCTGGTGCTAGATCGTAATTAAGGCTGCTCCCTTGATTCAGAGCAAGTAGGAGCTCCTGCGAAGAACAAAAACTCGAACGTGGCGCTTTTCCAGATTGCATTTCCTCCAATCTTGACTGCGTTTTCTTGTGTGTTGCTCTGGAACAGGTGAGGGAGAGACAAGAGCGGATGGATTCGTATTCCAACCAGGAAAGAGATACCGGTCGCAAAAAAAGTAAAACAGCCGCTCAGTGCACACAGTAATTAGAACAGGATCGTACTACTGTTGTTGGACGTGATACCAGGGTAACTTGGATTTCGAATTAAAATTCTCAGCCAAGTCGTTGCATCTTCCTTTAGGGAGATCCCTTCCCAAGCTGTATAATAAAGATTACCACCGTTAATTAGAGATCTTGTTCATACTAATATTCATGACAGTTCTAACTCTTGATCATGGCCAAATGTCTTTTGTTTCTTCTTATCTCTCTTTTCCACACACGATACTTGTGATAATTTCTAAAGGTGTTGCCCTGTTAACTCTGTTGCAGCAAGAACAGCAATTTGTGCCACAATTTACACCACAATATATCTCCGAGTAGTCTTTAAGCTGCCACAAGGCTGTTTATAATATTTCTGATAGTAGTTAAGTTTATACTGCTTGCTGTGGTGGTGAGAGCAGCAGGCAGGTTCTGATCAAGCGATAAAAACAAGCCACATCTTCTGCTTGTTTACGTTAAGAGTAATCCTATTGAACAGTAGTATATTAAACTTGCGTCAGAGAATATCATGCTGTAGATTAAAGGTACTGTGTTCACAATTATGCCTGGAAGAGAGTCCTTTAAGAGGATCTGACCAGTTTCTTGCTATTGTTTCTGAAGGGGAAGCACTGACATGACAATTATTTCAATATCTGCTTCTCTCAGTAAGCCTGGATGGAGCAGAAATAACAAACTGCATTGATTCAAATGACACATGTGCCACAGTGGTATGCAGGCTGCTGATAGAGCCTGAACATGTTACTCCCTTTTTAAATGAGCACACATAAATGCATATTTGCAAGGCTAAACATGGTAGTACGTAGTACTGTTAGGGCAGGATTTGGGGGCAGAGGTTTAAGGCCCTATTCAACAAAATAAGCAGGAGAGTCCCCACATACACAAAGAGGGGTTATCTTGCCACATTTTGAAGTAAATTAAAACACAGGCCCCCCTCAGAAACACCCTTCCAGAGAGTACCAGTGCTACCTTACCTCTAAAGCAATGGTCACCAGCCTTTTGGGGTCTCTGAGTCACATTCAACCTGAGTAAAGTGTCATGGACCTTCCCTCCCCCCACTAACCAAGCACACACTGCAACCTGTTCTATTGGCTGCAATAAAATGCTTCTTTCATGGCTAATTTCAATGGGTGAAAGGGAAGGAGACCCCTGCAAGTGCCAAAGGCGGCCACTGTGGGCATATGTGCACCTATAGATGCAATATTGGCCACCCCTAATCAAAAGATAGGGATGCGGGTGGCGCTGTGGGTTAAACCACAGAGCCTAGGACTTGCTGATCAGAAGGTCATCGGTTCGAATCCCCGCGACGGGGTGAGCTCCCGTTGCTCAGTCCCTGCTCCTGCCAACCTAGCAGTTCGAAAGCACCTCAAAGTGCAAGTAGATAAATAGGTACTACTCTGGCGGGAAGGTAAACGGCATTTCCGTGCGCTGCTCTGGTTCGCCAGAAGCGGCTTAGTCATGCTGGCCAAATGACCCAGAAACTGTATGCCAGCTCCCTCAGCCAATAAAGCGAGATGAGTGCCACAACCCCAGAGTCGGTCACAACTGGACCTAATGGTCAGGGGTCCCTTTACCTTTTAATCAAAAGATGTGCTGTGTAAGAGCATTAAGTCCAGAGTCTAAAATTGCCTAACTGCACCAAAAGTAAATTTCAAGGTTGCAAGTTTTGGAAAAGGAAGGCATGATCTAAAGCAAAATTACTGATCCAGCAGTTGTGAAAGTGATCTTTTTTATTTGTAGTTGATAGTCTTTCAGCCCACAATAAAACACTCAACTTTCAAATATCATTCACCATTAACACAAACAAACAAGAAACCCAAAAGCCACGCTGCAGCAATCAAATTACTTTTGTTCATTGTTCTGTATTGCCCAAGCCAACTGGCTTATGACTGAGTTACGATGCCACAAATCAGAGGCTGGAGGCTGCTCTGTGCATCAGCAAAACTAGGGCTAAACAGCAGAAAAAGAAAAAAAACAACAAGTGAACAGATTTAGTTTCAGCTGAATGACAAAGATTGTGAATTCAGCCTCAGGGGATTTTCTGTAGCTTTCATCTTGGTTTCCCCCCTCCAGCAAACAACTCTTGGTATTGTGAAGCCTGGCTACAAGGAAGGCTGAAACTGAGTCACCTTGCCACACTCACCTTTTTGTGACACTGTTCAGATAACAACACATTATTAAGCAGCAAGTAACTGGAAGCTCCAGAATTGCTACTTATTTTTTCTGCTATTCTTTTCCTGGTTTCATCAGAATTTTGGTCCATATATCCCTGAAGGCTAGCAAATGTCATTCTGTCACCAAAACAAGGGAGATTAGCATTTGGGTTGGTAAGACACAGTGATGTTAGTGGCTCCTGCTGGACTGGCTGCAATAAATGGCAGTCCTTCTGGCATATTTTAAGGTAGATGGTTTTGTATTTTCGTACTGTACTGTCGGGAAATCATTCCCTGATCAGCCAAGTATAATGGGTGGCTCTCAGACAGGGATAAAATAATGAAAATGGACTGGATGAGTGGCAGAAATGTAGTGCTTATTGTCTCTCAACAATTTTGTATAAAACTCTCTGCTGGCATGAAAAAAACATAAGTTTGGGACATTGTTCGACAACTTTGCGCATGTGTGGAGAAGTAGACCATTAGAGGTAGCTGGAATGCTATTATCCATCAGTTACCTAATGGAAACAAAACTGCTGTGATTTTGTGATGTACTATCCTGGAGTCCAGGGCAGGGATTGACTAGTTTCCCCATTATGGTCTGCAGATTTCAGAAAGCCACCTTTGATAATTGTGAACTGCAACACAGCAAAAGTTCTCGTTTCTTTCCACAATAGTCAAAAGTTCTCGTTTCTTTCAAGTTCTCCCCCTGCAGTGGTTTGGTATCAGATCAGGAAATCCTTTGGACCCTCAGAAACTCAAGCCAGAAAAATCTCCTGTGAATTCATTGAGGCATACTTCTAAATGAACAAGGTTAGGTCTGGGCTGTAAAGCATTTTGTGTATGGGAGTCCTGGAAGACCTGCTTCCTGCCTTGCAGGCCTTTCTCCACCTGGCCTGGGAGGCAAAGGCCCTGGAATTGACTCCAGCTACAAAAGATGAGCCAAAGAAGCCAGAGACCATCTTGGCTGGGCATAGGCAAACTCGGCCCTCCAGATATTTTTGGGACTACAACTCCCATCATCCCTAGCTAACAGGCCAGTGGTCAGGGACGATAGGAGTTGTAGTCCCAAAACATCTGGAGGGCCGAGTTTGCTTATGCCTGATCTTGGCTGTCTCTTAGGGCAGTCCCAGGTCTTCGACCCTGAGCTTCCACAACCATCATGAACTGCCTTTTGCAGGAATGGCAGCAACAGCAGCATATATGTTCTACTCTTAAGAGAGTATTTTATTCTCTTGTTCACTATTCTGTTTTAAATCTGCATTTTATATTGACTTCCTTTAGAAATGTTTTCTTTTGAAATGTTTTAAGATTTTTTTGTTAACTTTGCTGCATTAAATGTATAATAATAATAATAATAATAATAATAATAACAACAATAATAATGCACAGAACATATCTAGAGGCTCTCTAGCCCAGTCTTCTATAGGAAATCAGGGTGTTCCGCCCTCTGACAGCTCAACCTGCATAATCCAGACAGGGTGATAGCCACATTGGTCAGTAGAGCTACTCCAGAAAGAACTCATTTTCAGCCATCCATCCAAATGGGTAGAACAAATACACTTTAAGAGAACAGAGGGCAAGGCTTGCTGCTTAATGTTGACATCATATAAACATGATGGTATTTGGGTTGTGTTAGGATTACTGGTTTTCTGTTATAGCATACACCATGAAAACTTTGGTCTCTGTCTCCCCTTATACTGAAGCACTAGGACAGCTCTGATAATAGAACTAGTGTCTCTTCTTTCAGGTAACTATGACTGGGTAGGCAAAGCTGCTAAATGCCCAACAATTTTCGGTTGCTTCTCTCTGTCTTGGGCACAAAAGAAATGCAGTGCATTCTGGGAGATCATTTGGGAATCCACTTGTTAGCAAATGCTGGCAGTAGTAAACTGCAAACTACTGCCAAGTAAGAAAGCCCTGAAGTATTTGACCAGAATGCATTAATCAATCATATTTTGCCTAAGAGAAATGCACTATATGAAAGCACCCTAAAAGGACCACAAGACACTGTATTAACGTAAACCTAATTGTTATTTTATTGCTTTAGCCTCCACACTTGGCAAAAAAACCCCAACCTTCATAAACAAAACTACCTCTAAAATTTCTTAGGAAAAAACACACAGGCCCTTTATTTTTGATAACTGCTTTCTGGCTTCAACGACTGTAGCAAGTTCATAGGCAAAAAAGAGGCAGAAATTTGGTATCTGGAGAAGAAGAGAAAACTCCATAGCAGCAAGGGTTATAAATAAACTTTGTAATACAGACAGTTAATTCTCAACAGGGAATATCAATTTGCATCCTGGAGAGAAACTGTCAAGCAGAAGTATGGCAGCCCAGTAATAATGACTCCAGCTCTGAATAATTAAAGGTTCACTAACTTTATGGAAATAACACACACACACACAAACTGGTGGTGTCTTTTTCCATGGACTCTCTGCAAGATCTCCGTGTTCTGTAGTTTCCTTTCCTCTGGAAGATCATTGCTGTTGAAGACGGTGGGGAAAGCACTTGAAGAATCATCTATCTGCCCAACCACAGAACACTATTCTCAGGTTTTCACTGGCTGTTCTGTGACAACAAAGAGCATCATGCAATAACACAGGGAAAAACAATATGGTCCTCCAGATGTTAGATTACAATTCCCATCAGCCAGAGCCTGCGAGGTCAATGGTCAGGGATGATGGAAGTTGCAGTCCAACAACATTGGCTATCCCTGCAGTAATGGCTTGCTCTGCGTCACTTGTTGAATCACTGATACTGAATGTTGGTTTCTAGAGTTTTTGTTTGCCAAGGCTTCCAGATGGTACGAGCAACATTATTTATCATGGAAACACTTCCCTGGCATCAAATAACTAGCAAATCATTCCAGATTGGCAGAGCCACTATGCCATGTCCAGGCAAAAACGAAACAAAATACATTTGTGCGTTTCTGTCCAGAAATGTTTGTTTTGTTTGAACTACTCTTTGCTTTTATGAAATGGGCAGGCTCTTGCTGCATGAATATTGCATCTATTGGCGACACAAGGTAGGTAGCTATTAAATTCTATATAGTCCTGAGTAATATTTTGTATAAAACACACACCAGTTCCAAAGATGTTTCCCGATGTGACAGCAGGAACATCAGGGATGAACATCCACAGGCAGCTTGAATTCCTTGAAAGAGTAGAAAGAGATGTCTCCATTGTCTACTAGTGCAAAGACCACTGTGACATCTCCACTTTGGCAAGCAAGCTGCTTCACTGCCCTCAGGGATGGGATCGGCTCATCAAACCTATGAGAGAGAGGGGGGAGGGGAGAGAGGGAGAGAGATATGCTTATCTTTCTCAACAGCAAACGTGCTTGATTTTCTGGGGGGAAAAACATCCTGGATAATCTAACTTGGAGCAGGTTGGGAAACTGGTATTACCATGATCTAGCTGTCTGGTGACATATGTAAATTCCTGGGAATCTAGTACAGTGGTAACTCAGGTTAAGTACTTAATTCGTTCCGGAGGTCTGTTCTTTACCTGAAACTGTACTTAACCTGAAGCATCACTTTAGCTAATGGGGCCTCCCGCTGCTGCTGTAACCTGAAGCATATGTAACCTGAAGCGTATGTAACCCGAGGTACCACTGTACTGTATTCAGTGGGGGGCAGGGAATTTCAAGTCCTCATGATTAGGGACAGAATTGTGTTAACCATGCAGGTAAGTATTGGCTAAAGCAGTGGTTTTCAACCAGTGTGCCTTGGCAGTCAGGGCCGTCTTAAGCATATCCGTTGCCGTGGTGCAAAGCTCCCTCCGGTGCCCCCCCCTTTCCCAGAGTTTTTTTTAGGGAGGACGGTGCTGCCGGCGGGGGTGGAGGAGGCGGGCAGTGGCTGGAGGGTGGCTCCTCTGGCGGGGAAGAGGCAGAGGCTGGACACGGCACCTCCTGGCTCAGCTGGCTGCTTCGTGCCGCGGTGGCCATGGCAGACGGAGGCTCCAGGCACGGTGCTGCTTCGGCGTGGCATGGCGGAGGTGGCGAGCTGATGTCGGGAGGCGCTGCATCCAGCCTCTGCCTCTTCCCTGGTGCCCTCCAGAACTTGGTGCCCCGCGCCACTAGCCTCTATGAGTAAGACGCCCCTGATGGCAGTGCAGGTATGCGCTCTGCTGTTGGGGGCTGGCCAGGGGGTGCTGGTTGCTAGGAGCTGAGGTGGCCTCGGAGTAAACAAGCAAGTGGGTGAGGAAGCCCATTCAGTCAGTTCGTCAGCCCTTGCTGTTGGGAATGGACAGGTAAGTCACAGGCCCCTGTGGGGCAGTGTAAAGAGGCACCTCTCTTTCGGGCAGAGGGGGCAGCTCAGAAACTAGGGGCGGCAGCAGCGGCTGCTCAGAAGAAGAAGAAGAAGAAGAAGAAGAAGAAGAAGAAGAAGAGGAGTTTGGATTTGATATCCCGCTTTATCATTACCCGAAGGAGTCTCAAAGCGGCTAACATTCTCCATTCCCTTCCTCCCCCACAACAAACACTCTGTGAGGTGAGTGAGGCTGAGAGACTTCAGAGAAGTGTGACTAGCCCAAGGTCACCCAGCAGCTGCATGTGTAGGAGCGGAGACGCGAACCCGGTTCACCAGATTACTAGTCTACTGCTCTTAACCACTACACCACACTGGCTCTCAGAGGACTCCCAAGGAGAGGGGAGAGGAGAGGAGCCTACAGGAACACTCCACAAAGGAGGGTGTTCGATAAAGGGTGAGGGGCTGCCAGCTCTGCAGGCAAGGGGTGACATAACTGGGCTCCTGAACCCCACAGGGGTGCCACAGAAAGAATGTAGTTGGTCAAGGGAGCCGTGGACTCAAAGAGATTGAAAACCTCTGGGCTAAAATATCGGCCACAGAACCAGAAAGTATAGAGGGGGCTAGGGAATTCAGCAGCTGGGATTCAGAGTCCTCACATGGTCTCCACAACCAGGTTCCTGCCCCAAATCAAAGAGCACTACTAACAAGCAGTCCTTGTGTGTCTCTTGGGTTGGTGGAAGACTCTCTTATACTTACACCCACACCTGGACTGCAGCAGGAAGCTGCCCAGCTGGCATGATCTCCTCTCTAAATGCAGGCATCCTTGGTGACTGACTGCGGAAGAGTTCCACTTTCTCAGCATGTACATTGCTTTTAAGGACTTCAAACCGTTCAACTACAGTACTCTAAAAATCCATTGTTAATGCAACCCATTAGAGCTAAAACTTCCACTTTTTTGAAGGAAGACTTAGGCTCTCTCCATAACAAAACTGTAAGCTAAATTCTTTAACAGATTAGGCTATGTAACTTTGCTGATCAATAAACTTATGAGTGCCTAGTACCTCCGAACACACATCCGGACGTTAGGCTTCCCAGGGTCATTCTTCTTGAAGCTGGAAGCCACATCTGCTTGATAGACATCAAAATCAATCTTCATATCCCTGGTATCGTTCTGCAGTCTGTTGAGGAGGTTAGTTATCAGTACAAAGCTTGAA
This sequence comes from Podarcis muralis, assembly GCF_964188315.1. Taxonomy (NCBI): domain Eukaryota; kingdom Metazoa; phylum Chordata; class Lepidosauria; order Squamata; family Lacertidae; genus Podarcis; species Podarcis muralis. The sequence continues at coordinate 34,785,479 of NC_135656.1, read as the reverse complement.
AGGTCTCCTGTACCCACAGAGAAGTACCAGAGGAGGGAAAAACAGGAAAGCACATCTTTAGCTACAGCATATTTTGGCAGGATCTAGAGTGGAATTAAGGGAAGGGGACCCATAACTTCTTAAGGTGTTAAAAGAGTTGGCTGGGAGAGGGCGTTGAGAGTGGGCATCATAATGAGGCCAGGGAACTCAGGAGGATAGCAAAGGCAAACTCTGAACTTCCAGTTTCTGATACTTTAAAACAGGCATGGCCAAACTTGGCCCTCCGGCTGTTCTGGGACTACAACTCCCATCATCCCTAGCTAACAGGACCAGTGGTCAGGGATGATGGGAAGTGTAGTCCCAAAAACAGCTGAAGGGCCAAGTTTGGCCATGCCTGCTTTAACAGATATCCAGATTAATTCCACAGCTAGGTAGGTTAGACATTAGCTTTTAAACAGACAGCAGTGTTTCCCCGGGGGCTCTGAAATCCACCTCCCCAACCACCACACACAGCAGATTTCATTTGCACGCTCCCAATGAACACCAAACAAGCCTCTAACTTAATTTTTGCAGTCGTTACACAACCCAGAATTACAAAGCTTCCCTATCAGATACGGAACCACAGGCTCTGGATTTCAGTATTCGAAGCATTGCCACCGCCTGAGACTCATGAACGAGAGCGTCTCACAGAGGATGTTCTCTACTGACAAAGATGAATGGCAAGCAGATAAATCTGAACTGAACTTGCAACTGATATCCTCCCATTTCTATGACTGGAAGAAGCAGGGACATTCAGGTAGACACTGCACTTTGCCCATGATTATTAGTTTGTTTGGATGTTAGTCCTTTGGTAAGCACGTGTCTGGCACATAATTTAAAACAGCATTCGAAGTTCATGAGCTGCCACAGAATCACACAACTGGAGAGTTGGAAGGGACCCTGAGGATTATCTAGTCCAACCCCCTGCAATGTAGGAATGGGCAGCTGTCCCATACAGGGATCAAACCTGCAACCTTGGCGTTATTGGTGCCATGCTCTAACCCATGGGTAGGCAAACAAAGGCCCAGGGGCCGGATCCAGCCCAAACGTCTTCTAAATCCAGCCCGTGGACGGCTCAGGAATCAGCGTGTTTTTACATGAGTAGAATGTGTCCTTTTATTAAAAATGCATCTCTGGGTTATTTGTGGGGCCTGCCTGGTGTTTTTACATGAGTAGAATGTGTGTAATAATAATAATAATAATAATAATAATAATAATAATAATAATAATAATATTTATACCCTGCCCATCTGGCTGAGTTTCCCCAGCCACTCTGGCCGGCTCCCAATCGAGTGTTAAAAACAATACAGCATTAAATATTAAAAACTTCCCTAAAAATGCATCTCTGGGTTATTTGTGGGGCATAGGCATTCATTCATCCACCCCCCAAAAAATATAGTCCGCCCCCCCCCCAAGGTCTGAGGGACAGTGGACCAGCCCCCTGCTGAAAAAGTTTGCTGACCCCTGTGAGTCTAACCAACTGAGCTATGTTTCAATTTAAAATCAGGAGTGAAATATTTTAAAGTCAGTATACAAAGTGTAGAATAGCTGCTAACACCTAGAACCACAGAGAGAGATTAAAAAGCATTTGGCCAGCTTTCTCAACTTGATACTTACAGAGATGCCTCATCCAGGATATGGGAGGGCTGGAACACACTGATCTGTTGGAGCACACTCGCTAGTGGGGAGAACACAAGAGAGGTCTGCATTAGGGGCATGCATTCTTCAAAGATCTTATCTGCCCTGATTAGGCATTCTCTTCATTCTGACCACCCCACCCTCCACTCCAACAAAGCTATACACACCTTCCTCTCCTTCTGCCCAGAGGATCTGTGGATGAGAACAGTTGTATGCTAAGAGAATGAAGCAATAAAATGCACATTCGGTAAATAGAAAGAGGGTGGCAAGCATGTACTGTACTGCTTTTCTCAAAGTACAAGAAGGTTTTCCAATTGAAGTAGAGGGGATGCCAGGAAACCGGGAAGTATGTTCACACGTGGTGGGGGTGTACATACGTACACATATATTTTTTTTTGCAAAGGGTGATTAAGGAGATAACAGAAATCACTGGGTTACAGCTGACCCAAAGTCCAGAGGTAGCACTATTATAAATTTACAATGGAGTGGAAGTTTCACAGGCTATGAAGGACTTGCTCACAAATTTATTGACAGCTGAACAAATTATGATAGCTAGGAAGTGGAAGGGAAAGAAGAATATAAAATGGAAGAATGGTAAAAAAAGGGGGGGTGTGGGATATAGCTATGAATGCTAAATTAACATGTGCCATTAAGGTAAGATGGGGAATATGCAGGAGAAATGATTTTGAGGAGATATGGAAGGTATTTGTAGAATTTGTAGTGTTTAAATGGAAAGGGGTCAAACCATCACAAGAGGTGTTGAAATTCTGGGAGGTTGGATAGTTACAATGGAATGGTTTCGGTGGTGGGGTGCACATTTTTATTCTTATTAATTTATGGTTATTAAAATAAAATAAAATAAATAATTTTTTTGAATTAAAAAAAAGTTAAGTAGCTGGGCAGTGGGGGAAGGCACAGAAAAAGATGTGACGAAGGCAATATAAAGGGGGAAATGACAAACTGGGTCACCAAGCTAGTAGACAATCTGCCCCACTGGTTCTTGCCACTAATTGCATCACATCCCTGGAGGCATCAGCTTGAAAGGTGCATGCCATGGACAGTTTCTTGGCCTGGTCCTTGGCCTGTTTGGGAATATCATCCCTCTGAAGGAGTTGCTCCGTCCAGAGGACTGATGTAAGAACTGCCCTTCAGGAGCCTCTGGGGAAACCTGAATTCTAGCCTGTCGCCCTACCTCAAAAGGGATCAAAGCCTCTTTTCAACAATACCTGTTGAAAGTTCTTGGTCTGGCTTCACAAGCGGGGTGACCGCCTGCTCCCAGAGGTGTGCAGGGCGGTTCCGTTCCTCCCACCGCCTCCTCTCTTTCAGAAGCGCCTTATACTCTTGCCACGTGGAGCAGCGCCGGACTTCTCTATCCTCGTTGACGCTGCTTTTGTACCTGCTCTCCCACTTCAGCTGTTCCCGCTCCTTGCGGGTTAACCTCTCGTGCTTCTGGTTGAGCTTCCTGCACCAACGGGTCGCATCAACCTCCCGGGCCGTTATGTTCTCCGGAAGGAGCCTCTTATCAGGCTCTGCCAGGAGGGTCTGCGGGCAATCGGCACCCATGTTAGGGAAAGCAATAGTGGTGTAATCCCAGCGGGAAGGAGCGACGTCGCTGCGGTCCCCACGAAAGGTCTTGCTAGACCTCTTCTTGTCATCTTGAGCACGAGCTGGAGCTTCTCTTGGGACGCTACAAGATGGTGCTGGCTCCACAACTGCAGTTTTAGGATCTGAAGCCTTTGTGCTTTCCTTGGAAGAATCATCGGACGTTGGGTGCCTGGAACTCTCGTGATACCGCCTGGTCTTTTGGGGCGACTCTCTGCATTCCTGAGACTTCTCTGACGCTTTGGGTTTCTTGTCTTGTGACAACCTAATCAAAGGGAAAAGGGAAATAAATTATATTATATTAATTTATTATTAAAATGTATATACCACCCTTAATCTGAAGATTTCAGGGTGCTTCACAAGATTAAAAAAAGGATAGAAGCACAAAATTAACACTTAAAACAAAAACAAAACAAAAATCCCCCTCCCACAAACTCATTTAAAAGGCCATAGAATATTAATCAGTTAAAGGCCTGGTCGAAGAGGAACATTTTCTTTTTCTTTAATTATTTTTAAAAAATTATTTCCAAATTATTACAAATCAAACCAAATTACCATATTTTCCCGTCTATAAGACATCCCCATGTATAAGATGCCCCCTATTTTTGAGGACTGTCATCCTTTACTAGTCGTTAGTCCATTCTTGCAGCTGACCTTTCCCCCCCTTACAAGCAGTGCCTTGGTTACATCTTATAAATATAAAATCCATTTCACATGTGTAGCCCTTCAAAAACATTGTAGTTTCAGACCTGATGTGCTGGGAGAACTAATTACTATCTTCCCTTATAACACTTTCACCTGGCACCTACAGATGTATAATGAAGGCCCCAGACAAATAAAACATGGGCATGTTCCTTTACCATCAAAAACTACCAAGGTCACAGTATTCGAAGGAATCCATTAGGCCCCACCTGTTATCTAACGCAATAACCGCTATTATTGAGTTATTGACTCTTTTCACTGGCACGGGTGGAACTGTGGGTTAAACCACAGAGCCTAGGGCTTGCCGATCAGAAGGTCGGCGGTTTGAATCCCCGCAACGGGGTGAGCTCCCGTTGTTCGGTCCCAGCTCCTGCCAACCTAGCAGTTCGAAAGCACATCAAGTGCAAGTAGATAAATAGGTACCACTCTGGCGGGAAGGTAAACGGCATTTCCGTGCGCTGCTCTGGTTCGTCAGAAGCGGCTTAGTCATGCTGGCCACATGACCCAGAAGCTGTACGCTGGCTCCCTCGGCCAATAAAGCGAGATGAGCGCCGCAACCCCAGAGTCAGGCACGACTGGACCTAATGGTCAGGGCTCCCTTTATCTACCCTTTGGGAATGGGTGCAAAACCTGCAGGCTTCCAGATGATGTTGGGATACCAAGCTCCCATCTGCCACAGCCAGCATGGCCAATGATTAGTGATGATAGGAGCTGGAGTCCAGCAACCTCTGCAGGGCACCAAATTGGCCACCCCTACATTGTGGCAAGTGGCAAACATGAAAAGTGCTGGGGGGACAGGACAGAAACAGAACTGATACATTTCACAGTATGCAGTAACATGCCCACCTAGGGCTAGCCAGTCAAGGGCACCGCTCCCAGCATCTGTATGGTTTTACCGAGGGCTGGAGCTCCTCCGCCTCTTGCTGCGGCTTCTCTCTGTGCCCTGGCAGTGGCTATCCAGATTCAGCTGCCTCTCATATGGCGTTGGAACAGTGCTGTGGAGTTAAAAGGGGAATTAGAAGATGGTATTAACCTCTGAGTAGGTTGGCTAAGATTTACAAGACAGAAGCAGATAAGTGCTGGAAGAGTAAAGAGGTGGAGGGAACATTCTTTCACATCGTTCTACCCGGACACTGAGGTCCAGCACCGAGGGCCTTTTGGCAGTTCCTTCACTAAGAGAAGCCAAGTTACAGGGAACCAGGCAGAGGGCCTTCTCGGTAGTGGCACCCACCCTGTGGAATGCCCTCCCATCAGATGTCAAAGAGAACAACAACTACCAAACTTTTAGAAGACATCTGAAGGCAGCCCTGTTTAGGGAAGCTTTTAATGTTTGATGTATTACTGTATTTTAATATTTTGTTGGAGTGGTTTGTTGTAAGCCGCCCATAGTGGCTAGAGAAGCCCAGCCAGATGGGCGGGGTATAAATAATAAATGATAAATAATAAATTATTATGTGGTGGACATGTAAAAAGGTAAAAGAGGATTAGGAAATGATCTATGATGAACTGAAAAAAAATAAATGTTTAAAATTACTTTCCTCCCCAAAACCAGAGTCCTTTCTGCTGGGGATAACCCAGACTGAAATCCCCAGGTGTCAGAAAAGGTTATTCATGTACGCAACAACTGCAGCCCGTGTTTCGTTAGCCCCAAAATGGAAAGTGAGCGAGGTCCCAGCTCAAGAGGATTGGCAACTCAAGTTGACAGAATATGCACAGCTTGCAGATTTAACATACAGAATAAGAGAGCAAGGAGAACATACGTTTAAAGAAGATTGGAAAATGTTTATTGAGTATATGGAAAATAAGTGTGTACAGCTGAAAACGCTGGCAACATTAAGATAAATTCAACAGTGTTAATAATTCTTGATGGATGTAATAGTGGGAAATTTATTTGAATGGTTATGGTAAAATACGCAGGGATGCAAGATATGTAAAATGAACCATGGAAGGAGAAGGAGGAAGTCATTGGATATTTTAAAGTTTGTAAAATGTTTATTTGAAATTGTAAAACAGAAAATTTAATAAAAATTATTATATAAAAAAGGGGAATCAGAGAACAGATACCAGGACATGCCATTCACTCTTAGCTGCAAAAGCCTTTTTAGCAACGCAGAAATGAAGTTGGGAAACCTCCCTTCCTCCTGGTTATCAGCTCTTCAGCTGATTAATCCATAGACTCATTTGAAATCGAAGGAAGAAGTGGGAAGCAAAATCCATATACAGGTCTCATGACTGACCCAAAGGATGGGAAGGTATGCACTAACCTTGGGAGGTTGGGATGTCAAAACAGAGGGAGGGGGAGAGAGACAGAAGGAACCAACATGCAATGCTAAGGGGGTGCCTAAAGGAAAACCTTGAGAAAGGTGTTCTAAGGGAGGGAGAAAGACCACCATCAAACAATTACCTGGGACGGAATCTCAGAACGATGTAACCCAGTCTTTTCAAGTGGCTGAATACCTTAAAACAAGGGTGAAAATGAAGTCTGACTTTTGTGTCCTTTTCAGGATCATACAACAAAATTTGGATTAACATTACCCATGACGGAAAGTCATTCTGCTCAGCTGCTGCTATTGCCTCTCCAGCAGAGGTGTGTAGGGGTAGGTGTGTGTGTGTGTGTGTGTGTGTGTGTGTGTCTGGCAGCACCAACAGTTTGAAACTCCCTACCTATTGAAATCAAGCAGGCACCTTCACCCCTTTCTGCACCTGCTAAAAATATTCTTGTTTAGACAAGCCTACCCAGATGCTTAGAAAGTTGAGGTAATTTTAATCAGTTTTAGTATTTTAACTTTAGTATGTTTTGAGGTTGGGTTGTAATTTTGCTTGATTTTATCGCATTATCTTTTTGTTAACTGCTTTGAGGTGTTGTTGTTTTTACAATCAAGCGGTGTATAAATTTTAGAAAATAAAATAGTAACAATAAAAATCTGTATCAGATCTATGTCGCCAAAGGCACATTTATCATGTAAGCTTTTCCAAAACACATTACAAAACAAAAACAATATTTGCAGAGTGATCGTGACTCATTTTGCTTTGCATGTTAATGCTTTGCCACCCCAAAGCACTTATTATTTATTATTATTATTATTATTATTATTATTATTATTATTATTATTTACAAGGAGAGTAGCTCACAGCCTGTGCTGCAGCACCTGGTAAGATGCCAGAGAGGCTTGCACTTCTCTTCCAAACATAATCACAGGCACCATTCACCCTTGTGGAGAATGCCACAAATCAGCTGAAGAGCCCTTATACTGCCAGACTCACAGATCTTAACTTCCCATTATGGAAAAGAAAGAAAAAGAGGAGGTGTATACACTCTCTCTCACTCTCTCACTCTCTCTCTCTCTCACACACACACACACTTTTATAAAAAGTAATTAAAAAAAAGGGGTGTTATAGAGCTATCAGATACCACAGCAGATATTGTTTATGCTTTCATAGAATATTGAAGCGTGAAAAATATTTTAAGTCTCCTATGTTACTTAACAGAAAGCCCAAAACACTGGTAGTATACTGACACACATCCTTCGCTGCCAGAGTAAATGCATCTGCTAACTATATTGTGGTAACCAATTTGGCACAGGGCTGTTTGCTTTGAACCTCCACACAACTCCCAGTCCCCAGGGAATGAGAGAAACTCCTTCCATCACTCAGAAACTAAATACTTCGCCAACACAGGTTGATACGTCTCCAAATGTGCTTCTGTGCTTGCTGCAGAACTCTCGCCATTTTCATTCGTTCCGATTCAGTGCCGTACGTGTGAGCTTGGGCTTTGTCGGCTTTTCCATGAGATCGATACCTGCAGCCGAACCCAAATCCTGAGACATACCTGGTACTTCAGCAGGCTCACTGTCTTCTGGGATAGCAGATTCTCATAGGCTTCCTGAACTGACATAGGCAGGCCTCTGTAGAACAGCTGAATAGATCCCTAGAAGACAGGAGCATAACATTTAGGAATTAAAGCCTGCATACAAACTCTGTGGGGACCATATTCTGTGGTCTCAGGAGCCAGCCAGCCAGCCAGCCCATTTTAACTCAGAAGTACACTGCTTTTTTCTTTAACCTTCCCTCTTGGGGATTTAGGGCAACAGCATGTATTGAGGTGGAGAGCAGAGGGTATGTCCCACTTGGGCTGAATAGGATCCTTAACATCTATTGCAAGAATGTTTTGGGGACCTGGTCCAATCCCAACACATGCACCCAGGTGCTTAGAGATCCATATGCACAGGTATACACTGCCTACCCTTTACAAAGAACAAGGGCAGCTTTTCCCAACCTTAGGTATTCAGATGTTGTTGGGATGACAACCCCTTTCATCCCTGACCACTGACCATGCTGGCTAGGAGTGATGAGAGTTGGGAGTCCAACTGGGGAAGGTGACACTAGTGTAACAGAGTCTGCTCTCAGTCTGTGCCAAGAGGAACAGAGGCAACCAGGCCATGGAAGCAGCAGAAAACAATGGAGAAAACTGTAGCAAGGGTATATTGACCCCTTCTCTTGTTGTTGTTTAGTCGTTTAGTCGTGTCCGACTCTTCGTGACCCCATGGACCAGAGCACGCCAGGCACTCCTGTCTTCCATTGCCTCCCGCAGCTTGGTCAGGCTCATGTTGGTAGTTTCGAGAACACTGTCCAACCATCTCGTCCTCTGGCGTCCCCTTCCCCTTGTGCCCTCCATCTTTCCCAACATCAGGGTCTTTTCCAGGGAGTCTTCTCTTCTCATGAGGTGGCCAAAGTATTGGAGCCTCAGCCTCACAATCTGTCCTTCCAGTGAGCACTCAGGGCTGATTTCCTTAAGAATGGATAGGTTTGTTCTTCTTGCAGTCCATGGGACTCTCAAGAGTCTCCTCCAGCACCATAATTCAAAAGCATCAATTCTTCGGCGAGCAGCCTTCTTTATGGTCCAGCTCTCACCTCCATACATCACTACTGGGAAAACCATATCTTTTACTATACGGACGTTTGTTTGCAAGGTGACGTCTCTACTTTTTAAGATGCTGTCTAGGTTTGAGCACCATAAAAACACAAAGGGGCAATGCCAGCTATTTTCTAAGCACACAGTATCATCCTCTCCTTACTTCAGCTAGGGTGGAATATGGCATTAATACAAGGCATGGTTTGTTACATCAATTCTTTTTAGCAGTGCACGATTACCCCTGTGCACATTCTGCACTCTCCTTCCCCCTCTGTCCCCATCCTACTTCTGTGCTCCACAGATAAATGTGCATATTTGCAAACGATCATCATTATTCTGCGACAGGTGGCTTCATGGAGCTTGAGACCTTTCTGCGAGGTGCTGCAGGACAAATGAGGAGGGGAAGGCAGCTGCCCATGCAAAATCCCACTCGGCACTTGATAAAAACATGGAATCAAAATTTCTTAAGCCTGCAAGCCCAGTCTACTTACACATTCCAGGAGGTACAGGGCTTCTTCTGGATGCAAGCATTGCTTTCCGTGCTCTGCAAAACCCATAGTATGCCAAAATTTCCCCTGGCAAGAAAAGAACATGTCAGTTGTTAGGATTAGCTCTAGACAGATACACAAGCCTTCAAAATGGTTTTCTGCAAGGTAAGGCATGCCCAGAAAGGCTGGATCCTTTAAGGAAAATATTCCAGACTCTCTCCTATACTTTGTGATGTAGTCATATCCTCTCCATCAGGCTTTTGGCTATATATAAGAGGAGAACCTATATATAAGAGGAGAACCTGTGGCATGAATTGCAGGTGAGGCTTGAGGATGTGTCACCTTCTACCTTTTGTGAAAGCTGCTGTTTGAGAAGATTACAGTGGGGCACAATCTACCTTCCACATCTCTATTTAAGGATACCCATAGCTTCCCCATCTAGATCTCTGCATGACAGTTCTTGTAGCTATGCAGCTCTATATTATTTACTCAGGCTACCTATCCATGTCCCATGCTTCAATTACAGTGGCTGCCTTCCTGCCTTATCTTTTGCTTACAGGCATAGGCAAACTTGTCCCTCCAGATGTTTTGGGACTACAATTCCCATCATCCCTGACCACTGGTCCTGTTAGCTAGGGATGATGGGAGTTGTAGTCCCAAAACATCTGGAGGGCCGAGTTTGCCTATGCCTGGCTTAGAATGCCACAGGGAAGCAAGATGTGGATGAAACTGGGAGGAACTGGGGGTGAAGCATGTAGATTTCATGAAGCCACCTGCCACCCCCTCATCATCTAAGCGCTGCACTGGCCAGCCCCGTCAGAGAAGCTGCTCTCTAGGGAGAGTAGCAGGTTCCAAAACCAATCCAGCCTCTCCCAAGCTGAACACTGCAAAAGCACCTTCCACACTGAGCTGTGCAAGAAGAAAAGCCATACCAGGCAAGGCCTAGACCACGATCCAAACTCCACTCTGTGTGGTGGGGTGTTTTTTTTTTAATTTGAAGGCAGGCTCTGTAGGGACGCTACGTAATTAAAAAAGAGCAAGAAACAACAGCATAAAGATGAACAGTGCGACTTACAGCAGGGGTTTTCAGCTCAACAATACCTTCCTGGGGCTTCCACTCAGCTGCCACCAGACTTCCCCTACAAAATAAGTTTAAATAAAATTATATCCTGTTACCTTAACTGAAAAGGGGTTAAGAAACCGTTTTAGTCTTAGCTGGAAGTACAACCTTTTGAAAAAAGATCAGGGGGCAACTCTTGTCATGTAAAATCCTTATGTAAAAACAGTTTCTTCTGTATCCAGCTTCAAACTGCCTTGCAAAGAAATCAGGAACTGTGAATCTACATTTTTAACGCATTCAGTTATTTCACTGTATACATGCTTCCGTCTCTCAATCTGCAGAATAGGGCTGACAGTGCTCATCAGTCACAGAGGCAGCACTATACTTCCCTATAGTGGCCTGGCAAACGATGTTTGAAGCTTCTTTACCCTCTAAGTCAGGCCAGCAGTTTAAACAGTTTGAGACCAGTCAATCTGTCAGACTGTCTCTGCCTCCTTGGACCTGCACACCCATACAAAGCTCATCATCCAATGCTTGCTCCATGTCCTTCAAACTCATCATTTGCCTGGGACATGGGACAGAACATTTTCCGTTGCAGTAACCCTGGCTCTGAAACAACCTCCCTAGATGGGTTTGTGTAGCTCATTCTCTTGTGGTTTTTAGGCTTACACACATGCATGCACAATGTGGTTTAATCTCTCCCTGGTGTCTTAATGCTTTTTTAAAAAATGACAGTTTTAATTGTTGATTGTTATTGTTCTATTTTATTGCGGTATTACACTACATACAACCGCTCCACACGCTCTTCCTCCAAAAGCTGCCAGTGTTCTTCCCGGCACTGGCGCAGCCTCTCCTCTTGCTCTTGCGATCCATCGGGAAGGAAATCCTTCTGGCCATGTGAGCGCTGAGGGACCTTGTGATCACGTGTGCGAGCAGACAACAGCTCTGCTGGGCTGTAAGCAAAATTAAAGAAGGGCAACGACTCAAAAACCCAGTGCTATCAACACAAAAGGGCCTTGTGGCATCAGGACAGGGGCCCCTCTGGTCTAGCATACTGTTCCCCAAAGTGGCCAGTTTATGGGAAAACCACAGAGCATAATACAAGGGCAATCTGGAGCCCTCCAGATGTTTTGGACCCCCCAACTCCCATCCAGCAGTCCAAAACATCTGGAGGGCTCCAGGTTGATAAAGGCCAGGTCTACTGGATCACCTCTATCCACTCGCCTACACTCTCAACTTACTCCATACGATTAATGAGGCAGGACTTATCTTTGCAGGAGACACACTGCTTCAGCAAAACTTGTGACTTCTATATGCTTGCTAACTTCAAAAGTGCTTTCTAACAGTTTACCTGAAGTTATGCTAACCAGTCTGCAATTTCTCAGGCCCCTTTTTAAAGAATTGTCATTACAAACCTCAGACCTAGGGGACAAGTTACATATTTTTGTCAGGAGATCTCCCATTTTCTGGAATAACTTTCTAAGATGCCAGCCATACAAAATTAGTAGAGCCAGTCCACCCAGCACTGCACAAAATCACTTAAAAAAGAGAGAGCCACAACTAAAAAAATTAAACCCTGGGAAACCGGAAAGGTGTTTCCCAATGCAATCCCAAAAGGCTGAAGCCAACGTAAAATATGAGCACTTCCCACATCTGAATGATTTAATAACTTTCAGGCGGATATACCAGTAAAGGCTTAGGAATTCGTTTCCTGCCACCACGACACGCCTCGTTTACTTTCTTAAAAAGCTCCTTCTTAAAAAGGGAGCGCCCAGAATACGGGATCCAGGACGGACGGACCAAGAGGAGGACAGGGCGGAGCCCCTTGCTCCCGCGGTCGTGTCTCCTGCAGCCAAAGTTGCGTGCATTCACGTGTTGCTGTTTTCACAGCACCGACTTATAACTCTCCACTACCCGCGTTCTCCGGGCTGCAGCCTCGCACTTCCGCCTCTGCCCGAGCCGCAGGCCGCCGCGCCCACGTGGCCGTTCACCCCGGGGGAAGAGGGAGCCCCGACCGGGCGCTGGGCGGCCCCTATAAGCTCGCTCGCATCCGCCCGCCACGCACCTGGCCCGGGTTACCTGAGCAAACGGCGACCCTCAGCAAGACGTAGCTCAGCATCCATGGATTCCACTCGCCCCGCCCACTTGGGCCCTCCGACTCTTGCCCGCTCTCCTTCCCTGGGTCCTAGCGCCGGAAAGGTTTCTAGCGAAGCAAGGACGCTTCTCCTCCGGGTCTCCAAACCGGCGTGAAAAGCGAAACAACGACGCTCACACAACATCTTTTGGGTGGGGAGGGGGCAGGTGCATTTTCAATAGGAAACTGTCAAGGATCCAGATCTGGATCGGGATGCTGTGCAGGAACGTTGCTTTCCCCCCCTTCAATACTGGTACACATCAGTGCCGGATTTACGTATAAGCTAAACAAGCTATAGCTTGTGGCCCCACTCTCTTGGGGGCCCCCCAAAAAAATTAAAGGAAAAAACACACGGTGTATATTTTCAAAATAATAATAATAATAATAATAATATATATATTTTTATACCCTGCCCTCCCCAGCCAAGGCCAGGCTCAGGGCAGCTAACAACCAATAATAAAAACAAGTTGAATGAATACAACTTAAAAACAAGATTAAAATACAACATTAAAACATTAAAATGCAGCCTCATCACAGGAGGAGAAAGGAAAAAAGGAAAAAAGAAAGAGGGGGATAAAAACAAAGAAAATAAAACCTACATATAGCAACAGTGTTTTGTGTTGTGTATGGACCTATTAGGTCCATAAATTACCATATAGCATATATTCAACACAAAACAGTGACAATTTGTTGTTGACAAAGGACAGCTAGACCTATAAAGGGCCCCATTACCTTCAGTAGCTTAGGGCCTCATCAAACCTAAATCTGGCCCAGCACATAATAGAACGATAGAATTGTGGAGTTGGAAGGGACCCCAAGGGTCATCTAGTCCAACCCCTGGAAAAGGCAGTAATCACAACTACTGTAAAGCATCCATAACAGATGGTCATCCAATCTCGGCTTAAAAACCTCCAAGGAAGGTGAGAGTACTTACTAAAAAGTTCATTCCAGCATGCCAACCTACTCTGTCTCTAGCTCCACCCAACCAAATATCCTCCCTCCTGTTCTGCTCCAGTATCACCCATATATACACACTGGCTCTCAGCTATGATGTTCAATGGAACATCCATGTTCAGAAGCAGCATACCTGTGAATTGGAGATGAATGTTGCAAGGTGTCAGTCTCAGGGCTAACCGCTGCCCCATGTGGTGAACTGCATAACTGCAGCCTCTGAGGGGAAAACTTAGAATTTGGTTCCACCCACCCATTTCAAGTACAGTGGTACCTCGGGTTACATACGCTTCAGGTTACATACGCTTCAGGTTACACACTCCGCTAACCCAGAAATAGTGCTTCAGGATAAGAACAGAAATCGGGCTCTGGCGGTGCGGCGGCAGCAGGAGGCCCCATTAGCTAAAGTGGTGCTTCAGGTTAAGAACAGTTTCAGGTTAAGAATAGACCTCCGGAACGAATTAAGTACTTAACCCGAGGTACCACTGTAAACCTTAAACCCCTCCACGATCTTATCAGAGGAATCTTTACAACAGCCTTATAAGGTAGGCTAGGATTATTATCCCCATGCTACACACCGAGGTTTCAGGCTAAGCATAGCCTAAAGCCATCCAATAAATTCAGAATTGACCTGAGCCTTGAATCAGAGACTTTCCTGTTCATGCTTTTAATCATTGTCCTATACCCTATTTTTTGGTGACAATAATTGTGATGGGCGCTGTAAAAAATAAAGGGAAAATAAAGAGCACGGCACCAACCCTTTCATTAAAAGCAGCCGGTTTCCCAAAGCCTGTTGGAACAAAAAAGCGGAAGGACAACACAGAGGGAGCCAGTCTACTAATTTTTCCAGGGAGGGAGCTCTGGAGTCTTGGAGCAACCACCGAGAAGGCTCTGTACCACATCCCCACCGTATGTGCCTGTGAGGTTGGTGGGACTGAGAGAAGGGCCTCCCCCCAATGTTCTCAAAACCCAGGCAGGTTTGTATGAGAGAATACAGTCTTTCAGATAGTTTGGCTTTGACCATTGAGATCCCTTCCAATCCTACAATTCTATGATTCTCAACTCCCTCTTAAAAGATGCAAGACTCCTGTCCTCTTTTGCATCTCCCCCCATTATCCTAATTGCCAGGTGTGTGCAAATAAGAAAATGTTAGCAGTGAGGTGAGAGGAAAATGAAATGCAGGATATGCAGAGCGTGCTTGCCGTGCTAAAAGCTTAAATAAATACATTGTCCATTTGCAAAGTAGTTTTGATGAGAACACACACATACTGGGCATGGGTAAGCTAATTGACTGCTGCAGGGATAAAAACCTTATCTTGATTCAGGATGCATTTGTCATTCTCTCAGGTCCCGTGGGTCTCTCTGCTGTTTTAGATGCCCCTCAGAAAGCCACAAAAGGTGCAAGTACCCTTCCAGGTATACAACTGGTAATGCTTTGCAGAGCTGTAGTGTTCTGGCATATGGGACATCCATTATATTCTGTGAAAGGGATGTTCATTAAAGCCAGGCACATCTGTTAGCCATCGTCAGCAGGATGCTTTCAGATTTTTCCTCTTTTGAAGTGCTGCATCTCGACAGTATGCTGTCAGTGGAAAGGATCATGCACCTCTCAGCACCAACGAGGACATATTTCTGCTCTTTTAAAATGGCAGTGCAGACAGGAATGACACTGAAAGATCAAAGGCATGTCAGGGCTAGTGTGGTTCTTGTTCATACACAACCTGCACAAACACACCATAGGCTAGATACTTTTAGCAAAGGGATATGGGAAGGAGACACAGCTAAGCAAGTTAGAGTACAATTAGGGTCTCAGGTTGTAATATATTGGCAGTGACTGCTGTAATGCATCTATCACACAAGCCGATATATGGCGAAAGTTTGAAAATAATCCCATGAAGCCACAGGTGCGAAAAAGCAGCGCTATCAATATTCTCTCTACAACCCGCAACTGGGGGTTGTGCATCTGCTTGTGTTATTTGTGTGTTTAATAACCAAAAGGTTCTTTAAGGCCACTCAGAGCTAGGCCTTTAGCATGAGAAAGATTTAGAAGAGCTGAACCATTTTTGTAGCAAAGTATACTTTGCTCCATAAGTATATCATGCCTCCATAAAAGTCAATGCCAAATGTCCCAGAATTCCCCACTGGCAGGGTTACCTTACATAACATTGCTGAATTTACTTCCAGCTGTACGCAGGCTGCCAATTCTCAAATTACAAATGCCATGTCTGAAGTGGTGATTTACACACACACACACGAAAAGCCCATTAATGGAAATTTCCAATAACTTGCAGAATCATATAATATGTCCTATTCCTTCATTGGTAAGTGCACCTTTTTCAGTGCAATACTATACTTGTCTACTCAGAAGTATGCCACATTGACTTCAATGGGCTTACTCCCAGGTGCAGCCTTAAACATGCATTCCATGTCACACACTGCGTGATGTGGGGTAGCTGCTTTTGCAAAATTGTCCTAGCTCTGGAGCAGCTCTAAAAGTCTGTAGGATAACTTCAGAATAATTTGTCTGAAGACTCTGGCAAATCATCAGACTACAATTAAAAATGTTCTGCCTAACTGGACAGACTAGAAACGGGCAAGGAAAGAAAACCAACATCTGGGCAATGTTCTCAATGAGCTTAAAAAAAGGGGGGGATATATTATAGAAGAAATACAGGTAATTATTATTCCAAAGTAATCCCTTAACCACTCCTCATGAGCTTTCAATAATCTGACAACCTTGGAAAGCAGATGGTAGATCATATACTATGCAAATTAAAAATTTGCATAGCCACTAAAAGCAAAATGTATCACTGCCGGTTGCAGTAAGAATAAAATATCTATGTTTGTATGGGCTTAAAAGCATCACTCTTCAAAACTCTCAAGATTCTTCAAAGTGGTCAACAACAATAATTTTCAAATAAAACATTCCTATCGCTGTATTTTTCATTGAGATAGTAGCCATCTTCAAACTCACACACTGTTTGATTTTGAACATTTGCTGTGCCATCATTGCACTTTCCACTCACCCTCCCACCATTGTGTTTGTGTTTATGGCTGTGCACACACTATACTTTTAAAACACACTCAAAGCACATTTCCCCCCTCAAAGAATTCTAGGGTTGTTAAGGGTAGCTAGGAACTGAAACTCTGTGGGCTTGACTACAGTGCCCAAAATTCTTTGAATGGAAAGAATGTGCTTGAGATGCGTTTTATAGGTTTGGGTGAACACAACACTAGCCTTGTATGTTGGCAAAGATGCCCAGGAATTCCAATAATGCAGAGCTCCCAATACCATGGAAGTCTTCATGCTTACAGCTGTACATGAGAACATCCATGTCAACAACATGTAGATGTTGGGGGCATACAAGACATGCAAGATGTGTGTCTCTGTGTGGCAGCTAAGCCAGAACAGCAGAACTCACATGATTTGAACAATACATAAGCAGGAAGTTCTGAAAAGGGATATCATAGCATGACCCCTTTGGGTTTTATTTTTTTAACTAGCCCTGTTCCTGTACCTTTGGCAGTGCTGGGCAAGCAGAAAATAAGGACAACATAAGGACAACATAAAGGCAGGCTTGTTTGTTTATACCCATCTATGCCCGAAAGCATAGGAAGAGCAGAGGACAAGTACAAGTAGATCCAGAGCTGATGAAGCGGCTGGGCCAAAGCCGAAAGGACGCTCAGTTGCGGATATGCCTGGAAGCGAAAGGAAAGTCCAATGCTGTAAAGAAAAATATTGCATAGGAACCTGGAATGTAAGAACCATGAACCTTGGTAAGTTGGATGTGGTCAAAAATGAGATGGCAAGAATAAATATTGACATCCTGGGCATCAGTGAACTAAAATGGACGGGAATGGGTGAATTCAGTTCAGATGACCATCATATCTACTACTGTGGGCAAGAATCCCGTAAAAGAAATGGAGTGGCCCTCATAGTCAACAAAAGAGTGGTGAAAGCTGTACTGGGATGCAATCTCAAAAATGATAGAATGATCTCGATATGAATCCAAGGCAGACCTTTTAACATCACAGTAATCCAAGTTTATGCACCAACCACTGGTGCTGAAGAAACTGAAATTGACCAATTCTATGAAGACTTACAACACCTTATAGAAATGACACCAAAGAAGGATGTTCTTCTCATTATAGGGGATTGGAATGCTAAAGTAGGGAGTCAAGAGATAAAAGGAACAACTGGCAAGTTTGGCCTTGAAATTCAAAACGAAGCAGGACAAAGGCTAATAGAGTTCTGCCAAGAGAACAAGCTGGTCATCACAAGCACTCTTTTCCAAAAACACAAGAGACGACTCTACACATGGACATCACCAGATGGGCAGCATCGAAATCAGATTGATTATATTCTCTGCAGCCAAAGATGGAGAAGCTCTATACAGTCAGCAAAAACAAGACCTGGAGCGGACTGTTGCTCAGATCATCAGCTTCTTATAGCAAAATTCAAGCTTAAACTGAAGAAAGTAGGAAAAACCACTGGGCCGGTAAGATACAATCTAAGTCAAATCCCAAATCTCTTATGAATACACAGTGGAAGTGAGGAACAGGTTTAAGGATTTAGATTTGGTGGACAGAGTGCCTGAAGAATTATGGATGGAGGCTCGTAACATTATACAGGAGGCAGCAACTAAAACCATCCCAATCAAAAGGAAATTCAAGAAAGCAAAGTGGCTGTCCAACGAGGCCTTACAAATAGCAGGGGAGAGAAGGCAAGCAAAATGCGAGGGAGATAGTGAAAGATACAGGAAATTGAATGCAGATTTCCAAAAAATAGCAAGGAGAGTCAAGAAGGCCTTCTTAAACGAGCAATGAAAAGAAATAGAAGAAAACAATAGAATGGGAAAAACCAGAGATCTGTTCAAGAAAATTGGAGATATGAAAGGAACATTTCATACAAAGATTACCATAATAAAAGACAAAAGTGGAAAGGACCTAACAGAAGCAGAAGACATCAAGAAGAGGTGGCAAGAATACACAGAGGAATTATACCAGAAAGAAATGGATGCCTCGTACACCCCAGGTAGTGTGGTTCCTGACCTTGAGCCAGACATCCTGGTGAGTGAAGTCAAATGGGCCTTAGAAAGCACTGCTAATAACAAGGCCAGTGGAAGTGATGACATTCCAGCTGAACTATTTAAAATTTTAAACGATGATGCTGTCAAGGTGCTACACTCAATATGCCAGCAAATTTGGAAAACTCAGCAGTGGCCAGAAGATTGGAGAAGATTGGAGAAGATCAGTCTACATCCCAATCCCAAAGAAGGGCAGTGCCAAAGAATGCTCCAACTACCGCACAATTGCACTCATTTCACACGCTAGCAAGGTTATGCTTAAAATTCTACAAGGCAGGCTTAAGCAGTATGTGGACCAAGAACTCCCAGAAGTGCAAGCTGGATTTCGAAGGAGCAGAGGAACCAGAGACCAAATTGCAAACATGCGCTGGATTATGGAGAAAGCTAGAGAGTTCCAGAAAGACATCTCTGCTCTGGTCCATGGGGTCACGAAGAGTCGGACACGACTAAACGACTAAACAACAACAACAACAATGCCCGAAAGCACATTTAGAGAGTCAGATATCCAAGTTTTAGAGAAATTGCTACGCCTTCTTCCTACCTGTGACTTACCTCTAGGGTGACCTGGTGAAAAAGCAGATAGGGTTTCTGCACCTGTAATAGTTGCATAGAAGAGCGAATTTCAATGGGTAGATGTAGCTTTGACAACCTGCTCTTTTCTTCTCTTTTTCATTTGGTCACTCAACTACTTAGCTGTCTGTCTCAGGTGCTTTCCTCCACAGCTGATCTCCAATACCAGAAATGCGCTTTCGGGGTAGAAACTATGAGAAGGCAAGTGGCAGGTATGGGGAGGGTTCAGTTGCTTGCAGTTGCACCTATCTTGCAGCAAAATGGTGGTGTTCATGCTTCTCACACCTTTGAGCTAGATTATTGTAATGTGCTCTTCACATGGCTGCCCTTGCAGCTAGTGCTGAAACTTCAGCTTGCTTCACAACATAGCTACCAGCATTGGAAAGACATGGGTTTTGTTTAGTTTTGTTTTTGATCATTTTCATTTATTATTATGACGGTACAGTGGTACCTCGGGTTAAGAAGTTAATTCGTTTCGGATGTCCGTTCTTAACCTGAAACTGTTCTTAACCTGAAGCACCACTTTAGCTAATGGGGCCTCCTGCTGCCGCTGTGCCGACGAAGCACGATTTCTGTTCTCATCCTCAAGCAAAGTTCTTGACCCGAGGCATTATTTCTGGGTTAGCAGAGTCTGTAACCTGAAGCGTCTGTAACCTGAAGCGTATGTAACCCGAGGTACCACTGTATATAGAAGGTTCAGGTCTGATTACAAATCGCATGGGAAGGAAGTCGCTATGGCTTTGTTCTTTCTGTAGGTGGCACTGTTTCTTATAACTTAGCACTAAGCAGAACAAACATACTAGGAGTGGCCTTCAGCTATACCACTGGTTCCCACTAGAAGAGGGGGGCTGTTGAGGCTTCTTCCAGGTTGTATCGTTCTTGTGTGCTGTGCGGCAGGTTACCAGCAGTGGGATGGTGCGCTTCAAGGAGCTGAAGAGGGCCGATCAGAAGATGAAAGCAACCAGGACACAACGTCACTGGTAAAACAACAACACTTTGAGAACCACTCCCTCATACCAAAGAGTCTTGAGGCACCTTAAAGAGGATGTGCAAGCACAAGCTTTTTTTGTGAATAATACTTCAACTGATGCAACTGTAGTCCATATACAGTGGTACCTAGGGTTACATACGCTTCAGGTTACAGACTCCGCTAACCCAGAAATATTACCTCGGGTTAAGAACTTTGCTTCAGGATGAGAACAGAAATCATGCTCCGGCGGCGCGGCGGCAGCAGCAGCAGGAGGCCCCATTAGTGGTGCTTCAGGTTAAGAATAGTTTCAGGTTAAGAACAGACCTCCAGAACGAATTAAGTTCTTAACCCGAGGTGCCACTGTAGTTTATTTAACTTTATTTTCTTACATTTCCATCCTTCCTTTCTTCCATCTTGGAACTCAGTGCGATAGACATATGGTTCCTAGGAGGAGCTTCTGCATGGTGGTGCCTTCAGACCAAGCCCTGAAAGTGAAGCTTATGGCTTTATAAATTTGTCAGTCTTAAGGTGCTACAAGACTCTGGTGGTTTCTGCTGCAAGGGATTAACACAGCTGCCCCTCTGGAACTCCTCCACCATACCAGTGACCCCAAACTTTGTTCTATTTCAAGATCCGTTCAGCAGGTTCAATACAATGACAGGGGCTATGAGGTCCAAGTCACTGAGTCCATTCCACATCCCCCAGGGTTTCAGGCAGGGTTCTCTCCCAGGCCAAACAGGAGAAGATGGTGTATTGAATCCTGGATCTTCTGCATCCGGAACAGATGCCCTACCGCTGGGCTATGGCCTTTCTATATCCTAGGGGGAAAACATGTACCTATCTTGTAATGGCTGGAGGTTAGCTTTGTAAAATGTGCTATCTACAATTCTGCGCTAGAAAGACAAACGATAAGGCTGTTTCCTGTCTTCTCACTCTGCAGAACTTTAAACAGACAATCCATCCCAGGGTGAATCGCATATTTGCTTTGTACCCTCTAAGCTCTACAAATGCAATAAGATTGTCAACGCTCCAGAAAGATCACTGTAGGACCCAGCTCCAGTATTTGTTCATTAAAAGCTTTCTGGGAGCCTTGGGTAGGATGGATCAGAAAACAGCACAGAAGTATTGGTGTGCATCAATCCTTGCCATGTTCTTCCTTCAGCGCCCTTAGCTAATTTTCAAAGCATATCCTTATAAATGATTAGCTGGGGTAGTAAGGAGCTCATTCTCCTCCGAGCTTTACTGTTATTGTATTTATTAAGCAGCCTTGAAAGCTGTTAACACAGTTTCAAGGTCTTTCTTCTTATTATTATTATCGTTTGTAAATAACCTTTACAACAGTGACAGCATACGAAAGATGACAACAAGAACACAGCAAAAGAGAAGAACAAAATGGAAAAAGAAAAAGGGAGAAGAAGGGAGGAAAGAAGGGAGAAGACCATGTAAAACAAGATTAAGTGACTTTCCCTGTTTCTGGCATGCACATTACAAAACTCAGTTTTCCCACAATTTCAGTAAAGATGAAAGTAAAGAACCATAGAATCATAGAGTTAGAAGGGACCACGTTTTTTAATGTGTGACATTTTGATGTATTTTTAATCTTTGTTGGAAGCTGCCCAGAGTGGCTGGGGAAACCCAGCCAGATGGGCGGGGTACAAATAATAAATTATTATTATATTATTATTATCTACTCCAACCCCCTGCAGTGCAGGAATCTTTTGCCCAACATGGGGCTCAAATCCACAACCTTGAGATTAAGAGTCTCATCCTCTCCCAACTGAGCTATCCCAGGCAGCAAATGAATGAATGAATGAATGAATGAATGAATGAATGAATGAATGAATATGTGGAGGGCTATTGGTTTTGTTTGTTAATACTTTAGGTATTTTTGCATTTTAAAACTGTATTGTAAACCACCCTGTGATCCTCCAATGAAGGGTGACATAGAAATTTAATAATTAAGTCAATGTATGTGACAGGGACGCGGGTGGCGCTGTGGGTTAAACCACAGAGCCTAGGACTTGCTGATCAGAAGGTCGGCGGTTCAAATCCCCGTGACGGGGTAAGCTCCCGTTGTTCACTCCCTGCTCCTGCCAACCTAGCAGTTCGAAAGCACGTCAAAGTGCAAGTAGATAAATAAGTACCGCTCCGGCGGGAAGGTAAACGGTCACTGCTCTGGTTCGCCAGAAACGGCTTAGTCATGCTGGCCACATGACCCGGAAGCTGTCTGCGGACAAACGCTGGCTCCCTCGGCCTATAGAGCGAGATGAGTGCGCAACCCCAGAGTCGGTCACGACTGGACCTAATGATCAGGGGTCCCTTTACCTATGTGACAGTTAGGTGCAACTTCAAATATAACCAGCTTGAGCAGATGGTTGTAGAGATAAAGTTTCACTCACTGTATAAGAAATAAAAGAATTCCAAACCATGTAGAAAGAATCTGGTGCTGATGGCCCTTGTCTGAATTTCAGATTGTATGTGATTATGTGTGTGTGTGGGGGGGATCACATACAATGTTCCATAAGGAAGGGTACTACAGTCGTAAAACTCCTGCAGCCAATCGGAAGCCCCGTCGGACGTTCAGCTTCCAAAAACCGGAACAGTCACTTCCAGGTTTGCAGCATTCGGGAGCCAAACATTTCAAGAACTGAGCTGTTTAAAAACCAATGTACGACTGTATTTGTCTGTTCTTCTGCATCTTTCCAATGGGTTGCAATGACAAAACAGGCTGCCAATAACATGGAGGCAACCATTTATTTTGATCAAATAGTGGCACTGTCTTCATAAAAAAACGAATACTAATAGTAGTACTAATACTACAAATTTCATTATGAACCAAATTCCCAAACTAAAACACAAACCCACTACCAGTGAAAGTATGTGCCCCATTGATTATAACCTCACCAACAAAGTAGTGGCATTATTGAAAACATTGGACTGGTGCACGGTACAATCTATGAGTAGCTTCAACCTGAGACTGCACCCTAATACTGTTAAGAAAACTCCATGGTACAGTCACACTTGGAATACTGTGTATAGTTCTGATCGTCCTCCTCTTAGAAAGGATATTGTTGAATTAGAAATGATTCTGAAAATGGAAACCAAAATGATTAAGGTAATTCTCTGTAACAAATTATATATGAACAGTGTATAATGATATATATCCACTATCAGATAAACAGCTGAAAAGGGGTTGGGGGCTGGATCAATACCTCCCCGAGGAAAGCTATAAAATTTTGGCCTTTTTAAGTTAGAAAAAGAGCAAGGGAGTGCGGACATGATAGAAGTATATAAGCATCAGTTGGAGAAACCAGATAGGCAGACGTTTTTCCTTCTTCTTTCATAATAGTAGAACCTGAGGCCATCCAAAGACATTGAATGTAGGAAAAAGTTTGGCATGCCATCAAATTAATACGATTCCCAAGGATAATGTTCAAGTCTGCAATAGCTATTTCATCATATAAACAGATCTTCCCAAGAGGAATATTAGCTTTAAGCCTAGCTTTTTTGGGGTGGTAGTGGAATCCATTCCTAGTCAGTGTGAGCTTTGTAAACATTTTGCAAAACAGAAGCGGGCACACACACAAAACCCAATTTCCACTGTGAATTTCCCCCCTTTTAAAAAAGGTTGTTTTGTCTGATTGCCGCATCGCCTGCAGTGAATGGTGCCTTCCTTTGTGAAAACTTGCCAGAAGTCAGGGTGCCTGACTTCTAATCTGCCTTGTCTCAAACATGGTATTTCTGCCTAGCCCACAGTGTATACTTGTCTGAGCTGCGATTTTGCCCTATGATTGCTAGCAGCCAGCTCAAATAAGAGAAATGTGAGGTGGTTGCAAAGTAGCCAGAATGGTTTGAAACACCATGCAGGAGCAGAATGCTGCTTATTGTGTTCTTGGGTTCATTTGCTTCTGGTCCAGCGTACCAAACGTACATAGATTGAGCCTGTATACACCTCATATGTTTAAAAGCACATTTCCCTTCATCAAGAAACCTGGGAACTGTTAAGGGTCCTGGGAATTATAGCTCTGTGAGGGGTAATGTACAGTTTCCATGATTGTTATTTTTTGGGGTGGGGGGAACAGGAGGAATTTGCTTGAAATGTATGGTGCATGTGCAGCCTGAATTTCTTACTGTTACACGCCACCCAAATCACCCAGGGTTCAGTTTCCTTGCAATGAGGGACTGCAGAGACTGTGGTGTCTTTAGGATATATGGTTTAATTACACATCTTAGTCTGCGCCTAAGATGGAGGGGCTCACAGCATTAGCACCCCTACAGATCTTGCTTCTCCCTTCATCACAGCCTTAGATTCCAGCCCAAAACAAGAATGGGCCTGTCTCAGCTTTCCAGCCCAGCTCTTCCACAGGTATACTCCTGGCTTTCTAACTACCAGACAGGTGAGGAGGGAGGGAGGCCCATCCATTTGCCCTTTGGCATAAAGCAACTTCCTTGGCAAGCTAAGACCATTATCTTACACTTGACCAGTTAGCAACAGAATCCTCCAACACCTTTTAACCCAGGCATAGGCAAACACGGCCCTCCAGATGTTTTGAGACTACAATTCCTATCATCCTTGACCACTGGTCCTGTTAGCTAGGGATGATGGGAGTTGTAGTCTCAAAACATCTGGAGGGCCGAGTGTGCCTATGCCTGCCTTATTGGGTACAGGACTCTTAAGAACTGGAATGCACTCTAGGCATCACACAGACTGACCCTGCTAAACCTACATCACTGTACTGTTGATTTGACAAAGAGATTCTCAGTGATATCTCTACAGTGTTTTGATGGTCGCCGTCCCCCATCCATTTATAAGACCTTAGCAAAAAGGAATTGGATGAGAGGTCTGTCAATGGCTTAGTCGTGATAGCTCAATGCACAGCCTTTGCCCAAACTTGTGCCTGCCAGCTGTTATGGACCACAACACCCATCAGTCCAAGTCATCATGATTGTGTGATACCCAGGGTTGATGGGAGTTGTAGTTCAAAACATCTAAAGGGTATCAAGGTGGGGAAGACTGCCCAAAAGGATCCTTTGTGTTCAGAAACAAGATACTTTAGAGAATTGGAGCTGGTAAGAAGGAACATCTGTTGACTCCCTTCTCAGCTTGTGAGCTTTGTTTAGACCCAGCAAGGTTCTTATGCTCATATTTTTGCCATGTTGGACTTCTTCAATAGAAACTGAGATAAGCTGGATGGGTCTTAGGAGCAGTATTTTCTCTTTCAACACCTGTCTATCACAGGTGAAGCTAGGTAGACTCCTAAGTTGCTAATTATGACAAAGCACAAATGTTTAAGAATTCCTCATCTTCATGTTCATCAAGCAGGGCAGCTTGGTTTTGAATTCTGATCACATCTGTGAGAGGGAGTATCCGCTTCATTGAGACACTGCCACAATATTGTCTCTTCCTTGGGGAATGAACGGTCTTTTGTCTTTAATAAAATATCTCTCCGTAAAGTCTAAACTGCAGAGATGGAAACAAAGTGAGCGGCCGGTTTTAGACCCTGGAGAGAGAGAATCATATTTGCTTGCTTTTCATCTGCAGGAAATTAAGAAACAGGAGTGACAGTGGAGATGGATGCAGGTGCTGCCACACCTCTTGTAAAGCACGGTACTGTTGGTGCGCAAAACATCTTTTCAGGAAGACGCAGGGGGAAATCTAGATAGTGTGTGTGCTAGTCAGAAAACTGCTGGTGCAAAGGATTTGCAGACCCCAAAGCTTTTATTTTACCAATATTTAAAAAGGTAAAGGGGACCCCTGACCATTAGGTCCAGTCGTGACCGACTCTGGGGTTGCGGCACTCTTCTCACTTTACTGGCCGAGGGAGCCGGTGTTTGTCTGCAGACAGCTTCCAGGTCATGTGGCCAGCATGACTAAGCCACTTCTGGCGAACCAGAGCAGCGCACGGAAACGCCGTTTACCTTCCCGCCGGAGCGGTACCTATTTATCTACTTGCACTTTGACGTGTTTTCGAACTGCTAGGTTGGCAGGAGCAGGGACCGAGCAACGGGAGCTCACCCCGTCATGGGGATTCGAACCGCCAGCAAGTCCTAGGCTCTGTGGTTTAACCCACAGCGCCACCCGCGTAACTAGCAAAATGCCTGCCATTATCAAGCACTGAGCTGTGGGGTGGGGGTTTCCTATATATTACAAGGGGTTGCTATGGGTGGGAAAGAACAGCTTTCACAGGCCAAATCAGATCCCTGTGTGATATGCACTCTTTGCCCTGGACATCCCCATTGTTGGGAGGAGATGATGGCCGAAATCTGCCAATACACATGTTGGCGGCTTTCCATTGCTTGCAGATACAGTTACTCTCACCCCAGTTCTCCAAGCAGTGAGGAGTTCCAGAAATACAGAGCTTGCCCAGGTTTAGTTCTCTTTGGAAGGAGGATACTCACAGTTCATTGGTGTTCTGTAATATCAGAGTTTATTTTGCAAACATATACACCGAACGTGGGTGGAGGCACAGCGTGAATGTTCTAACAGCCAGCCAGTATTAATTGCTCCTGCATCAGATCTCCAGGAATACAACCAGAACCCTAAGATGCTTACAGAGCCAAAACTCCACTCTCCCCATCTCTTCCTTGGCTTCTCTTGGGCTGTTGTATCTGTTTTAACACAGGGACGCCTAGATTAAAACATCCTTAGTTGAGGGGAGAGGGGAGTGAAGATCTGCCATTAGCCCCTTTTCAAGTACCATTCAGAAAATATAAAGAAAATGATCTAACAATCAGTTCCCATGGAAACGCATCAGCAGGCTATTAACACTCTTTTGTGAAGTATGAGGCTTAACCCAGGTACAGTGGTACCTTGGGTTACAGACGCTTCAGGTTACAGACTCCGCTAACCCAGAAATACTACTTCGGGTTAAGAACTTTGCTTCAGGATGAGAACAGAAATTAAACTTCAAATTAAAGGTAAAGGTACCCCTGCCCGTACGGGCCAGTCTTGACAGACTCTAGGGTTGTGCGCCCATCTCACTCAAGAGGCCGGGGGCCAGCGCTGTCTGGAGACACTTCCGGGTCACGTGGCCAGCGTGACAAAGCTGCATCTGGCGAGCCAGAGCCGCACACGGAAACGCCGTTTACCTTCCCGCCAGTAAGCAGTCCCTATTTATCTACTTGCACCTGGGGGTGCTTTCGAACTGCTAGATTGGCAGGCGCTGGGACCGAGCAACGGGAGCGCACCCCGCCACGGGGATTCGAACCGCCGACCTTTCAATCGGCAAGCCCTAGGCGCTGAGGCTTTTACCCACAGCGCCACCCGCGTCCTACTTCAAATTACACATGCACAAACAAAGATTGATGTCTTAGTCCAAAAGAAACTGCTCAAAGTGGCACCATAGTGCTTAAAATATATGGTGTGACTGTGGCCTGTACAGAGAACACAACTTTCTTCTGGATGGTAATAGAAATGTGTTAAGAAATGTGGTTGGTGTGCATAGGTGTACCACCAGTCTTAAGGACGAAGCAAATGAGGCTTAAGTTTTCTAGTCGGATTGAAGCTTGTTTGGGAGGGAAAAACACATCAAAAGGAAAGATTTGACAAGAAGCTACACAATAAATATGGATTGTGACTAATGTCATTCGAATGTGGCCTCTGTAGCTAGCACAGCAGCCACTGGATCAAGGGGGCTTCAGAGGAGGGAGGGGAGGAGAGAGGGACAGAGGCCAGCACCCCTGACCATCCTTCAAGGCACCCCAGGGTGCTACAGCACACTGGCTGAAAACCACTGATCTAGTTACTGTAATTGGCTGCCCCTTTCATTTCACATGGCCTGTCTGTCTGCAGTAAGAGTCTTTCTAATAATAATAATAATAATAATAATAATAATAATAATAATAATAATAATTAATTATTGTTATTATTATTATTATTATTATTATTATTATTATTATTATTATTATTATTATTTATTTGTACCCCGCCCATCTGGCTGGGTCTCCCCAGCCACTCTGGGCGGCTTCCAACAAAGATTAAAAATACATTAAAATGTCACACATTAAAAACTTCCCTAAGCATTGTTTAAAAACAATGAGAACTGGTGGCTGCTTTGGTATAATAATGCAGCTGTGAAATGTAATGCAGAAACATTGCCACACCCCTAGGGAGGGTCCACTGTGGCCCCTGAAACGACTGCAGTGGCCAGCCCATAGGATATAAAGTATTCAAAAAGGTTGTCACAGCATAGTTTTGTAGGGAAATTGGCCTACGCAATTGGAATGAGAATATACAAAATGCTCTAAATGGCACCTCTACATGTGGTGCATTGCAAAAATGGTTTCGTGAACCAGCCTTTAATAGCTCCAAAACTGCTGAGAGAATCTAATTTGGGAGAGGAGGGTAGTTTGCTGCTTTCTTGCTGCTGGTCTGTGTGATTGCCAGTCTTCTTGTTTAACACACCTCATGCAATTCACCTTTTAAAGCAGATTTTAATTAACTTGCTTACTAGGAAAGGACGCATATCGATCAGCATGGCCCCTGCATTAACATTTAACAGTTCCCACCTGGCATAAGATCATCCCCTCCAACATTTCTCAGAGAAAATAGGAAAGTCCTAAGCAAAGTGGGACTTTTCCAGGATCAAATCAGAAACCGGGACGGTTTCTGTAAATCCGAAACTGTGCCTGGAAAATGTCTGCAAGATGAATTAACATAATAGCGCCAACTGGGCAGATTCAGGCCGCAATCCTATACAGTGGTACCTCAGGTTACATACGCTTCAGGTTACAGACTCTGCTAATCCAGAAATATTACCTCAGGTTAAGAACTTTGCTTCAGGATGAGAACAGAAATCGTGCTCTGGCGGCGCAGCAGCAGCAGGAGGTCCCATTAGCTAAAATGGTGCTTCAGGTTAAGAACAGTTTCATGTTAAGAATGAACTTTCGGAATGAATTAAGTACTTAACCCGAAGTACTACTGTACCCTTTTACTTGGGAAGAAGCCCTACTGAGTTCACACTGGGGTGTGAGTACACATGTATAGGACTGCACTGTTAAACAGGATTATCATGGATCACAGGGAAAACGCAAGAAGAATAACTGATTGTGTCATGCAGGCCCACATTCAAATGAGCATGAATGAGGCATGTGATCTTACATTAAATGCTGAAAATCTTTGTTTCTTAATTTTAACTTAACCTAAGTGCTAGGAAAACGACATGGTAGTTCTGCATGCATTAAACACAATGTGCTGCTGCTTTCTTCACAGTAGGCAATGGCTGCCTTCTCTCTCGCTTACACCAGCTCTCTAATGTATCGAGAACTTTGCTCTTTAATATTTTTACCAAGAATGCTCTGAAGCAGAGCAACTGAAGGACAGAAAGGTGGCACTCCAAAATGACTTAGGAAAGAGGAGTGTGCCTTGAGCCAAAACAAAATATCCACCCAACATCTTTCTCTCAATTTTCTGTTTTATTATTTGAACAAAAAATGAATTATTATTATTATTATTATTATTATTATTATTATTATTATTATTATTATTTTGCAAGGCAACCTATAGTTCTGTAACTCGTGTATGTTTCTTGTAGGGTCAGGGACTGGCTGGATGAGGAAGAGTGGTGGGTGTCGCCCACTGAAGAGCCCCCCAGTGAGGACACAGAAAAAGATGACTTAGACCCCAGACTTAGATATAAAGGAGTCAGATGTTGCCCTTGCTACCCAGCAGCAGAGTCCCAGTCCTGCTAGCTTTCCTCCCTGCCTCACACCACGCTCGGGGAGAATCCTGCACATTGCTGAGCAATGGGTCAGACAGGCCCAGAGGAAGAGCCCACCCCCTCGCCGCAGTCTCCAAATGCTTAGGAGGCCAGTGGTCAGTTTCAGCAATGTCTCCAGCTATAGGAGATGAGCCACAGGAACTCTGCTGTGTTGTCACTTCCTGTGAATAAAAGCTAATAGCATTTCGTGTCTCAAGTTCTTTCCAGCCCTATGGATGACCTGTGCTCGCCTGACAGCTCCTTGACATACGGCTATGTGAAATGCTACCAAGAGGAAGCAGATCCTTCCCTGCTGTGGGTGAATGCGAAGGAAGCCTGTGTCCTGGCAAACAGGGGTTTTGAATGTGGGAAGTTGCCATATACTGAGTCAGATCATTGGTCTATCCACACAGACTGGCAGCAGCTGTCCAAGGTCTCAGCTGGCAGTCTCTCCCAGTCCTACTGGGAGGTGCCAGGGATTGCAAAGCAGATGGGCTACAGCCCTCCCACTAAAATACACAGAGAGACAGGATTATACCTTTAATCAGACCAGTGGTCCATTAATCTCAATATTGCCTACACTGATTGGCAGTGGCTCTCCAGGATTTCAGACAAGGAGATTCTCCCAGCCACTGTCAAGCTCATTTCATCAGTGGCTTGGAGGATTAATGCAACTGCCTCCTGCTCCTGGTTGAGCAATCTTTGTTTGGCTGATCTTAACTCACAGCAGCATGGAGAGCTATAAATTTGCTTTGCTCCAGCACTAACTTGTGGCAAATGAGTGATGATGATGATGATTTTTTTCTGCCGGTCTGTTTGCTGCAGAGATTTGTAGCTCAACTGCACTTGGTGTGCCTCCACACAAGCCAGACTCAGTAAATTAGAGCTACCCCATTCAGCCAGTCGTTGAGCCCTGCAACATCTAATTAAACTGCAGTTAAAGGTAAAGGTACCCCTGCCCGTATGGGCCAGTCTTGACAGACTCTGGGGTTGTGCGCCCATCTCACTTAAGAGGCCAGGGGCCAGCGCTGTCCGCAGACACTTCCGGGTCACGTGGCCAGCGTGACAAAGCTGCATCTGGCAAGCCAGCGCAGCACACGGAAACGCCGTTTACCTTCTCGCCAGTAAGCGGTCCCTATTTATCTACTTGCACCCGGGGGTGCTTTCGAACTGCTAGGTTGGCAGGCGCTGGGACTGAGCAACGGGAGCGCACCACGCCGCGGGGATTCGAACCGCCGACCTTTCGATCGGCAAGCCCTAGGCGCTGAGGCTTTTACCCACAGCGCCACTCGTGTCCCTTAAACTGCAGTTAAATCTACCCAATTCTAGGTTATCTCCCAGGGGGCAAAGACTGTCTGTGACTCAGCAGCTGCCCAGGGTCAAAGGAAGGAGAACCGGCATCCAGGGCGGGCAGGCGGGGCAAACCGTGCGGTGGCACAATAATAAATAATAAATAATAATAATTTTTAATTTATACCCCGCCCTTCCTGGTTCAGAAAACCGGGCTCAGGGTGGCTAACAACAAATTTAAAACACTTAACTGATGCAACAAAAACAGCATAAAATACAGTATAAAACATGAATAACAATAAATTCAAAATTCACAATGGCAGTGGCTCACGCTGCTGCGCCTGGTGGCGGCGGGGTGAGCTCCCTGTGGGGTGCCTTCTTATCTCCCCCCCCCCCCCGAGATGGCACCTGGGGTGGATTGCGCCCCCGCCCCCTTCCTTCGCCACTGCAGCTGCCTAGCCAATAACAGTATGGGGTAGAAGAAAAAAATCAAACTGTGACCAGTGGGAAGAGTTTAGGGACTGGGCAGAGGAGGAATGGTGGAGACTGCCTCCCCAGCCTGACCCTTCCAGAGGAGGAGAAGACAGTTCAGAATTACAACAGGGGTTTGAGGGAGGTCACAACTCAGAGGAAGATGAGGGGGAAAGTTGGGAAATAATGGGAGAGGAGGAGGAAGGGCAGAGCCGGAGCAGCTGGCTAACACATTATCACTAGAAAGCATTCCTGACCCACCATCTCCCAGAACCCGGCGAGCCTTAAAAGTAGGAGAGCAAAGAGCTCAAAGAGAGATGGCACTAAGCAGCAAACCTAAGGGTGTGTGTGTGTTGTTGACGAATGAGGAAGTGGGAGAAAAGTGGGGTGGAAATTTACTCAGGACAACGCCATTATTCCTAGAGGCTGCATTCCCAAGTCTCTCTCTGTAAATATTGAATAAAAAGCAGATGGTAAGGACTTTTCCGTGTCTTATCAGTTCCTGGCAACCTGCCATGAAGGTTGGTTCCTCTGCCACCTGACAGAAATTGTGAGGGATGCAGAGAGGCAAAGCTTGAATGTCGCTGGAGACTGAAGTCACACCCAGACCCTTTGTTTAGAGCACATGCCTTCCTCAAAAGAATCCTGGGACCTGCACCCCTCACAGCAACACAAGCACCCTTAATGAACTACAGTTCCCAGGATTCTTTGGGAGAAGTCATGTGCTTTAAATGTGCATTCCATAAAAAGACAGTCAGGAGCTCTTCACTCATTGAATGTTGTGGGTGACAGGGATCATTGCCCAATGCATGCATTGGCTGTTGGGGAGGCTGTGGCTAGCAACCCCTTCACACATTATTTTAACAAGTATGTTGTCGAAAACAAGTATGATGCCTAAGCAACATCCTTGAAACCAACTCCAGGGGCCCATGGGGGCTTCGGCACCCACAATAATATATTTGTGGGAGCTGCCCCCACCCAAGTCAATGGGCAGAGTTGAAGCCCTTTGTTGAGGGCACCTACAATCTTCGGCACAAGATGGCTCCTATGTCCTTGGATACAACCCTAGGCAACCATCAAAACAGTCAGTGTGTACACACCCTTCCTTTAATGCATATTCAAAGCACATTCTTTCCCCCAAAGAATTTTGGCCACTGTGATTTGTTGAGGGTTGCTGGGAACTGAAACTCTGTGAGGGGTAAACAACAGTGCCCATAATTGTTGGGTGTGTGTGTGATCTGAATGTGTTTTAAAGGTACAGTGGTACCTCGGGTTACAGACGCTTCAGGTTACAGATGCTTCAGGTTACAGACTCCGCTAACCCAGAAATAGTACCTTGGGTTAAGAACTTTGCTTCAGGATGAGAACAGAAATTGTGCGGCGGCAGCGGGAGGCCCCATTAGCTAAAGTGGTACCTCAGATTAAGAACAGTTTCAGGTTAAGAATGGATCCCCAGAACGAATTAAGTTCTTAACCCGAGGTACCACTGTATAGTGTTTACACACCCTTAGAAACTGGTCACTTCTACAGAGTGAACTGGATTTGGGGCCCAGCCCCCTCAGAAGTGAGGGCTGAGAAGCTTGAGGAGGGAAGGGAAGAAGGGAAGTCAGCAGTTAGGCCACTGCAAGGATCGGAAAGGCTCTCTGGGGCCATGCGGTCAGTTCTTCCCAAGCAGCATCTATTAGCTACCATACTTATGGGGTGCTTATTTCAGCCACTGCCAAAGTCAGGCTTCCACATCCTTTCCTGGCCCTGTTCTAGTTCCTTTGGTACTGTTGCTTTTTTATGGATCTTCTCAGTAGGTACCCATATAAAAACAGTGGTACCTCGGGTTACATATGCTTCAGGTTACACACTCTGCTAACCCAGAAATACTGCTTCAGGTTAAGAACTTTGCTTCAGGATAAGAATAGAAATCGGGCTCTGGCAGCGCAGCGGCAGCAGGAGGCCCCATTAGCTAAAGTGCTGTTTCAGGTTAAGAACAGTTTCAGGTTAAGAACAGACCTCCGGAACAATTAAGTACTTAACCCGAGGTGCCACTGTATAGGTTTAGTAGTAGTATTTTGCACCCCCTCAGCTCGGCGCCCTGTGCAGTGGAAATGCCTGCACCACCCTAAATCCGGCTCTGACTCCAGCCCACCCTTCCCTGAAGGCATTCAGTTTAGGTCTGACAAAAAGCTGGAAAAACTCGAGAAGAGAACAGGAAATTTCCTTTACTTGTTTGAAGCAAGTTAAGAAAAATTCAGAGTCAAAACAAACCCTGAGGTGTGAACTGAAGTTATTCTCTCCCCCCCCCCCCGCCCCAACAACAACATTCTGAGAAAAGAAGCGAGGCAGAACAAATTCATTTAGCTTTTCCTGGCTTCGTTTCTGCCAAAAGCTTGGCAGCGACATAAGCCCTGCAGTGCTGTCGGGATCGAGTTCGGATTGGCAGGCTCTGATGCAAGAGGAGGAAGAAACAGACTGAGGGGGGACTGAATGGTGGAGAAGGAGGGTATCTCTTCCATCTCCACTCTAACTTCAGCCACTTCCAAAGGGGAGCACATTTCTGATCACTGTTCTCCCTCTGCATGCACAACTTTCCAGGAGACAGTGGCTTAGTGTGGGGGACTGGGGGGGGCAGTGGCCCCAGACAGGCACATTTCTTAGAGGGGGCACAACCAGGCAGCTTTCTTGCGCCTGGCCACAGCAGCTCCACTCTTGGGTCAAGCCTGACCTGGGGGTGGAGGGGAGGAGAGTTCGTGACAGCGTAGCCACCCTTGTACTCCACTGGGCTGTTGTGCACAAGTGTGCCCTGCATGCCACTGTGTGAGGCAAGCTGCAGCAGGCTCCCTCTGCCCCCTGCCCCCCTCGGGGAGGTGCCCCAGGCAGTGGTACATTACGCTCTGCCACTGCCTGTAGAGTCAATGGAGTCTGGGTTTTAGGGCTGGTTCAGCTGCGAGTCAGCACAGAGACTCAGAGAAGAACAGTAAAGTTGATTCTTTATTCAGAGACACAATACAAACAAAGAACTCCATGGACAGAACTAAACCGATGAAGCAGCTGCCAGAACTGAGGAACTGAACTTCCCAATGAGGCACTAAGTAAAGAACAGGAAACTCTAGCGGCGATGTCCTCTCTGATGTTTGACATGGCTCTACCGCTCCAAGCATGGTGCCCTGTTCATGACGGTGGATCAATGTCATCTCAACTCCACACACGCAAACTGCTTTTTCAGGACAGGGTCACCAGTGGAGACCCATTCTAATCAGCTCTGAATTCATACGTGGGGCTTCATTACAAGGAAAATTAAAACGAAAACCTTGCCCTTTTCATTTAGCAAGGAGAGAGAAGCCAGTTCTTGAATGGAAGTGGGTGCTTTGATCTTTCCTTAGCTTTCATCTTGTGATCTTTAGGCTTTTGTGATGCTCAGCTCCTGAACAATAACAAAGGGTGTGACTTCCAGATTATGTAATATGGTAGAGGGCCAATTTAACTTCAATAGGGAAGGGGTCAGGCAGCATTTTGTGGCCTTGTCTTCTCAGGATGTCAGTTCCAAGCAATTTCACACCAAGCTAATTTATCAGCAGCTCATCTTGTCAAATGATTATAATAATTATGCACCAATTACAGATATAAGCATTTAGTGGGCAAATTCAACAGTGCGTAATAACTACAGCAGCAAAGTTTTAAAAAACCAAAAAAAAAACAAAAAAAAAACACAATGTCCCCAGAGGTGTGTTGTCTTCTGGGGGCTAAGATTCACAATGTGGCAGAGAGGTTGCCAAGTCTTATAAAGCCCAGGGACAACAAAATCCAACAAATTCCTTCATTTCCTCACTGGCAATTTCATTTCTTAGAAGGTGGAAGAAGCAACAAGGGGGTCATCTATCTTGGGACCTGGTCCTCACCAGCAGAGAAGAATTTAACATTGAAGTTGAAGTACTGGGAAACCTGGGAGGAAGTGATCATGTCCTCCTGGGATTCATGATGTAGAAGCAAGGGAAAGCTGAGTGCCATCGGACCTGCACTCTGGACTTTAAGAAGGCCAGTTTCAGAAAGTTTGAGGAGCTACTGGGTGAGATCCCATGGTCAG
Organism: Podarcis muralis; assembly: GCF_964188315.1. NCBI lineage: Eukaryota > Metazoa > Chordata > Lepidosauria > Squamata > Lacertidae > Podarcis > Podarcis muralis. The sequence continues at coordinate 34,749,813 of NC_135656.1, read as the reverse complement.
AAGCATTCAAAGAGAAAGGAGTCCAAGATGGATGGGAATTCCTTAAAGGTGAAATATTGAAGGCACAAATGCAGACAATTCCAACAAGAAAGAAAAGTGAGTGGCGTCTAAAGAAACTGGTGTGGGTGCATAAAGAGCTTACAGATGAGCTGAGACTTAACAAGGGCATGTATAAGAAATGGAAGAAAGGGGAAATCATGAAGGAAGAGAATACGCAAGTAGCTAACAGTTGCAGGGTGAATGTCAGATGGGCCAAAGGTCAGAATGAGCTCAGGCTTATAAGAGAGGTTAAGGTAAAGGTAAAGGTACCCCTGCCCGTACGGGCCAGTCTTGACAGACTCTAGGGTTGTGCGCCCATCTCACTCAAGAGGCCGGGGGCCAGCGCTGTCCGGAGACACTTCCGGGTCACGTGGCCAGCATGACATCGCTGCTCTGGCGAGCCAGAGCCGCACACGGAAACGCCGTTTACCTTCCTGCTAGTAAGCGGTCCCTATTTATCTACTTGCACCCGGGAGTGCTTTCGAACTGCTAGGTTGGCAAGCGCTGGGACCGAACAACGGGAGCGCACCCCGCCGCGGGGATTCGAACCGCCACCATGCGATCGGCAAGTCCTAGGCGCTGAGGCTTTTACCCACAGCGCCACCCGCGTTCCATAAGAGAGGTTAAGACTAAAACAAAAGATTGATTTGGGTATGTTTGAAGCAAGAGGCTTTAGGAGTAAACCAAGAGGAACCTGCTGCCTTATGGGACATCTTTGGGAGAAGAAAAGGCTATGGAATAACCTTACTACACAAATCTAGAGTGGAGTCCCTAAGATGGTTGGATGGTGTCTTGTATGCCTCCTTCTGGCAACTCCTGCTGCCAGGGTGGTGCCAAATGTATTGCTCTGCTTTCCTTCGGACCACATCAGTGTGGCTGAGAGGGTTTTTGTTGTTGTTCTCGTCTAGTCAGCCCAGGACCTCCATACATCTCAGACTTGTGCCCCGAGGAGGACACTTTGGTGCTGTTAACACCACAAAAACAACGCAGGAGGCAGCAGTGATGAGTTACTGGTCTCTGCAGCCACAGCATATGCTGTGGTTCTCCAGCAGTTGGACTTCACCTCTGCAGGCACACTCCATTGTCTCTCAAGACAGATGGATGCCAACAACACAGAGGAGCACCAGTCTGGATCAGTGGGGAAGAATCTATAAGAGGACACCAGCCAAACCACTCCCTTGGTTAAGGTAATGTCCTTGGCTGACCAGTTAACTGTTCTCATCAGCACCTAAAAGGAGAAGTTCTATTGCCATGGAGATAAATGGGTGGGCCTTTTCCCACCTCACCTGGCTGAATGCCACATCATCTCATGTAGGATGAAGAACAGTAGCCAGAGTTGTGTGCCAGAGTTGGACTGATGCTGGAAGCTGGAGAAACTGAAGCATGTCTGGCTCCATGTTGGACTTGGGGCTCCCCTAGAAACCAGATCTGTTGGGGGTGTTAATGCTGTGACCCCTCCATCCTATGCTCAGGTTGCATATATGTGTAAATAAAACAGTATATCCTAAAAACACCAGTGTCTTCATTGACTTTCCTTCCCAGGAAACCAAACCCTGGGTAAGTGATTGCACCCTGGAGTCTCTCGCTACTCAGAGATTGGAGTAGTGAGCAACAGTATGCATACTCAAAAGTGAGCCCCGTTGAGTTCAGTAGGCCTTGCTTGCAACCGAGTGGGGACTGCAACCCCTGTGTCCATGCTCAGATGTATTCATAAAGCATTCGGTTGTATGGCAGCCATTCCATGTGTTGAAGCCACTGGAGCAAACAGAGGGACGCTGCCCGAAATATCAAATAAAAAATATGAGAGAAGTTCATTCTCTTTGCTATGAGTGATGCACGCAGCACTGCTTGCTGTGTTTTACGTGTATCGATGGGACCTTTTCGCTGAGTAAAGGTCACAGTGAAGAAATCAATGTGGTGATGATTCTGCTTCCATGCCTGACCGCACGGTGTATAAAAGCAAATCTGGTTTCCTTCCACCTCTCCACAGATGGATCAGGCAAGTGCCATTCAAGCTTCTGTTTTTGTTTTGTAGGGCTAATTAGGAGCATTTTCAGGCACCCATGATATAAGTAGCTAAAAGAGGTCCCATTTATTAATCAATGGCACACTGCAGCAAACATGAAACTTTCACCACTCAATGATATGATTCATTTGCATCCATTGCTTCCAGTGGGGAAATTCTATCTGCTCTAGGGTCTACGAGGGCCTAGGGAACAAAGGGTAGGAAGTTTAGAATGGGGTGGAATTCTCATAACAGGGCTACCAATTTCTTTGACCCTTGGGTAGGCTGAACAAACAGATTCAATCAGCAGTATAATCTGAAATTTTGACTTATTAGGAAGCTGTACTCTACTGAGTCAGAAATAAAAGGCATCCCTCTGTCTACAGTTCCAGAATATGGGGCCATCAGGTGTGTAACCAGACTCATTGACAACCTTCATTGCTAGTTGGTGCTGTCAGATTTCTAGGTGGGGTTTTAAAGAAATGAATGGATAACCATTGATTTCTTCCTAGCTTGCAGCCAGGGTGACAAACCTGTGGCCCTCCAGATGGTGTGGAGCTGCATCTCCTATCCAGCGGCATAGGTAGCGACTTGGGTGCCCGGGGCGAGGCGTGCTGCGGAGCCTCCAAGGAGTCTGCCTGTTGCCTCCCCCTCAGCTATAGGGTGGCTGAGGGGGAGGCAGTGAGCAGACACAAGTCCCACACTGCTGTTTTGGGCAGCATGGAGCCTGCAGGAGCCCGAGCCACCTCATCATTCCCAGGAGAGACATGTGGCTTGGGCTCACTGTAGGCTCCACAGTAAGTGCCCCCCCTTGGTGTGGCACCCAATACGCCTCACCCCCCCCCCCTGTCAGGAGTTCAGTCTACACTCGAGTGGGACCCTGGCAGAGACACATGCCCAACTGGCATGTTCCCTCCCTCCTGGTCGATCATTCGGGAACTTCATGAGCTTTCTTCAGCCCAAACATCACAGTGACCGATGCCAACAGACACCAGCACACTTAGGGATCCACAGAGTTTGCGCGTCATGCGTGACAGACCTCAGCAACTCAGAATTTTGACTAATCTACTTTATTTACATATAAACACACACGGAGCACTGCAACATGGCTCCCTCTCTCTCTAGCATCAGACAGCAAAGAGAAGAACAAATGACAATAGTCCCACTTCATGGAACACAGTAACAGAAGCATCCTGTTTCCGTCACTTCCCACTCTGTGGAGTCAAAACATATACCGTCATGTGATAGACAACAATCCCATGACTGCAGTCATGGAGCAGGAATTCTAACACTGCCTGCCCCCCCCCCCCAGCTATTTCTCTGTTCCTACCTATCATCCTTGACCATTGGTAATCTTGGCCAAGGCTGATGGGATCTGGAGTCCAACGACATCTGTAAGGCCACAGGTTTCTCCATCCCTGGCTTATAGGAACTTCTATAGCACTCTCAGACACTCTGTTATAGCTTTTTCATTTGTTTTGTTTAGTTGCTAACTGATGCCTTATATGCGGAGTTTTACTGTATTTTTATATGCTTTTCATTTGTTTTTGTAATTCTTTAAGAAAACATTTGGTCTCCTCTTAATTATGCTGATTTAAATGTGTCTTCTCTACTTGACACTCATTTGTCTTGCCATGTTATATTTGCTGTTTCAAGATTGGTTGCAAACCTCTTTGAGATTTATTTATTTTTAACTATTAAAACTAAAAATGATTTAAACAAATAAATTTAGCTTCCGAAAGTGTGATCTCGAATAAGAACAGCTATCTTCTGGGTCAAGGAGCCTTTCTCCCATTTTTAATCAACACCTTCCTTAAAGAAATAACTTCTGCAGTTTATCTCCTATACTCCATGCTCATAGTCATTATAAAATTTAAAATCCTCCTCACATCCCCCAAAAACCACACTTTAGGGGGAATAAAACAGTGCTGTGTCACACAGGGCTCACCGTTCTGCCCTCTTTCTGCTCATCCTAATTTGGAGCTAGATGGCCTTGGGTGGGCTTTTCAGAAGATTGCTCCCTTTTCCCATCACCCAAAATCTGCTATTATAATGCTGTGGGGGATGACTGTTTAAGGGACATCTGGCAACTATAGTTCGCAGCAGCTGTGTGTGTTCACCAAAGGAAGCGCCAAGCTTTTTCTTTGCCACACAGCATGAGCTTAAGAGATGTGGAGACAAGGAGCTAGGAATCAATGCACACACACAGTTTTGCTGCCTAATGCTTCTTGTTCAGACTTCTGTTGGCTCATTAGTGCACAGCGAGATCGCATTCAACTGTCTGTCCAGTTTACTTCTCTTAAGGTCCTCAGCCAAGTGTTAGATGTTTACCACACTGAGCCTCTTGGGCTTGCTTATCGGAAGGTAGGCGGTTCGAATCCCCATGATGGAGTGAGCTCCTGTTGCTCTGTCCCGGCTCCTGCCAACCTAGCAGTTTGAAAGCATGATAATGCAAGTAGATAAATAGGTACTGCTGTGGCGGGAAGGTAAACACCGTTTCCGTGCGCTCTGGTGTTCCGTTGTACCAGAAGCGTGCCAAATGACCCGGAAAGCTGTCTGTGGACCAATGCCGGCACCTCGGCCTGAAAGCGAGATGAGCGCCACAACCCCATACCTCAGGTTACATACACTTCAGGTTACAGACTCCGCTAACCCAGAAATAGTACCTTGGGTTAAGAACTTTGCTTCAGGATGAGAACAGAAATCGTGCTCCAGCGGCGCGGCAGCAGCAGGAGGCCCCATTAGCTAAAGTGGTGCTTCAGGTTAAGAATAGTTTCAGGTTAAAAACAGACCTCCGGAACGAATTGAGTACTTAACCTGAGGTTCCACTGTAGTTGCTTTACTGGACTTAACCATCCAGGGATACTTTACCTTTTACCTTTACTTAGATGTTTAGCGTGCACACACACACACACACACACACACACACACTGCCTAGCTAGTCTTGGGGCAATAGTGTGTTGCTGTGTCCGTCACCTTTTCGCTCAGGAGTTCAGTCCTCATTGATGTTAGAGATGCTGGCAACTGACATGCCCCATCAGCTTGCTACAAACAGTGCATTGATCTGTGACAAATGATGCAGGTTTTAGCTAGTTGGGCTTCCGCAGCATGTTACATTGTCCCGTAGACTGAGAGACACAGAATACGTCATTCACTGGTAAAACAAGATATACTTTCACATATCCCAGTGTGAGAGTGAGAGATAACTGCTAACATGCTGTAAGAAATCAATGAATTCCACTCGTGTTGCACTTACCTGTAGGTCAATTTAGACTCTGGGCTTTATGGCCTTACCAAGTCTTGTCAAAGTCTTGTTCTAATGGCAGCACTTAACTCAGCAATTAGAAGATCTTGCGAACCCAAACTCCCCACCCACAGAGAAGACTACTTTGCCGTGTCCCCTCCTGATAGACAATTCTGGCTTTCCTTCCATCCCATCAGCTTTTTAGCAGGGTGGATAATTTTTTCCATCTCCCTGTGGTGTACGATTGCACCATTCAGCCATTCTTGCTGCAAAGAGGCAACAGAATTCACTTGTCCTCAGAGAAGGCATGCCCAGAACAACAACACATGCAAAAAAAAATACCTGGTTTCCTCCAAGGGTGGATAACATCCCTTGCAATCTGAAACAAGGTGGTGGCTGATCAGAGAAAGAGATAGGGAGACTTCTCAGTGGTGGCACCCTGTTTGCATAATTTCTTCCCCAGGGCTGCCTGCTTGGGGCCAACATGGTCACTTTTCAATGTCAGGCAAATTCTTTTCCCCCTACAGGTTTTAAAATGGATTTTAAAAATATTTGTGTTTTATTTTTATCTTGTTTTTGTTCATCCTGCTATGCTCCACCCACACCTGTGGATATGGCAAAGTTGTTGTGGATGGGGAAGCTTCTGTTCATCCAAGCAGCCATTTGAAGCTCGGCACACATCCACAATAACTTGAAAAAGTGTTCATTTTATCACCCTATTTATTACTGTTCCAAAACCCTCATCTTTCAATTAGTGATAAAATGCTTTTCTGACTACCCTTTTGCTTAAATTAAAATATTAACGAAATGCCACTTAAATGGAAGACTGTTATAGTACTATTACACTATAATTCTATTTGGAAAGATAAGCGTGGGTGGGTGTTCCAGTCACTTTTGTAAAGGTTTTAAAAATATTTTAAAAAGATATATTTTAAAAAAATAAACAAGGAGTTAAAATGGGGCACATACAAATATTATAAAGAATGTGGCTGCTTAAATGAATAGGACATTTCCACTGGCAGCAAAAGCATGTCCCAGTGGTGCTGATGGAACACAACAAGAGTGTGGAAAAGGATGCCTAACAGTAGTCATTTGCCGTTTCACTTGTAGCTCACAGTAGAAGAGCAATGGTTATTAAGAGACATCTGTCTGACTGCAGCCTCCAGCAATTGCTATACCTGCTCAAGAGATAAGTCCCTTAAGGGGTGGGTAAGCTATAGCCCTCCAGATGTTGTTGGACTGCAGGTCCACTTGGTCCCAACTAGAATGATCCATAGACAGGGATGATGGGAATTGCCAGAGGCTCTCTGTCCTTGCCTTCAAGGGTTTGGCAATCTTTTAGCATTGGCTGCAGAGCTCTGAGTGCGTGAATACTCTGGTGCATTTTTTAGAAGAGCGGGCGTTTATTATCTCACTTGTGAAATCATTTCAGAACTTTCTTGGCATCAACCTCCTCCACCTTCCATTTCTCCAGACATTGATTTATTTATTGATGCATCTCTGGTTCTTGACAGCTTTAAAGATGTTAAAGACAAGAAGTTTGCTGTTGGCAGTCTTACACTTAGGGGTGTTTGTTGTAACCTAACATGGCAATGTAATTGCCTAAGTGTTATTCGTACAGAAAGAAAATCAAATTGTGAAAACCTACAATTGAAAATAAAATACAAGGGAGGGAAGCAGAAATGTGTCTGCTCAATGTGCGTTGCATGGCATAAACAGTGGAGCCCAGTGTTCAGTTTTATTCCACAGAACCTCACCACTTGTTTCCTTGTAAACCTTTCACTAGTCCTCTTTTCCAAGACCTCTCATCTAAAAGAAGCCAAATACAGTGGTACCTCGGGTTACAGACGCTTCAGGTTACAGACGCTTCAGGTTACAGACTCCACTAACCCAGCAATAGTACCTCAGGTTAAGAACTTTGCTTCAGGGTGAGAACAGAAATCGTGCGGTGGCAGCGCAGTGGCAGCGGGAGGCCCCATTAGCTAAAGTGGTACCTCAGGTTAAGAACAGTTTTAGGTTAAGAATGGACCTCCAGAACGAATTAAGTTCTTCACCCGAGGTACCACTGTATGGCAGCCGAAATGCAAATTTTGTAAACAGATGTAACTTTGCAGTCTGTGTTCTGAATAGACCTGGTTCAGAATGAGTCCCCCCATGCTTCATGGTGTCAAGGGATTTTCTAGCAGATGACATAACCTGGAACAGGCAGCAGCTCATGTATGCATGCTGACATAAGTGAACACTAAAGTTGTTACCTAATAGTTCTGTAATGCTTTCTGATACCCTCTCCCTTTCGCTCCCCAGATCTCCAGCCAATCTTCCTCCTCATTTTATCCTCACATCAACCAGGTAGGTAGGCCTGTATTTTGGAGCTTTATAATTTAGGAAGACTTTGGAAGAACTGGCTGACAAGTCTTATCAGTGGCTGACATATGAGCGGATTTTATTTGCTGCTATTCTGGGCTTCTGTTGCACCAGGGTTTACCCCGGTGTAAAAAGTTGTAATCCAAATGCAGACAGCAACAGCTGTCGGGATATAGCAGCACCGACAGTCACTCCCATAGCATCCTTCAAAATTCTGCCATTACCTACCAACCATGATGATGCACTTTGATGAGGCACATTCGCCAGGTAGGGAAGGCACCAATCGGCAACTGCCGCAACCATGATGATGTGGCCTTGCACGGTTCACATCATTTACCAGCCTGCTGCCAGGCACTGCCCACAATGTTTTCTCCTTAGGAGGCTGTGTGCAGCTAAACAGCTTCTTCTTCTTTGGTGATCACTCATAGCAGAGTAAGATTGTCTTCCATAAACACTGTCTTAACAGCGAGTCCGTAAGTGACTGTGGAGGACAATTCTGGATCCACACATCCTTCCACAGTGGGGACACAGGTTTCCACGTGGGAGTTGATCATGGTGAGGGTTTGCCAAGCGTGCCTTCCTCTCAGCATGTTTCTCCCTTTCGTCCCAAGTTCGAGCACCTTCAAAGTCCATGACAATTTTGGTAAGGTCTGTTCTCCAATTGGAGCGCTTCAGGCCAGTGTTTCCCATTTGTCATTGTTTATACTACATTTTTAAAGATTTGCCTTGAGAGAGTCTTTAAACCTCTTTTGTTGACCACCAGCATTCCGGTTTCAAGTTTGGAATAGAGTAGTTGCTTTGGAAGATGATAATCAGGCATCCCCACAACAGGACCAGTTCAACAAAGTTGATGTTGAAGAACCATTGCTTTGACAGTGGTGATCTTTGCTTCTTCCAGTACCCTGGATGATTGAGCGAGTGAGGGCTAAACAGCAACAGGATAGCAACATACATTTGTAATCTCAAGGCTTAGGGCTCCAATAGTGAAGATTCAAAGCCAAATACATATTGGGAACAGTTGCCTTCAAGTGCAACCCACTGGTTCATTTCCACTGTGGGTTAACCACTACCTTATATGACTTGTAGTTCTACAAAAACTTTTCTTCAATACCTGATTCTACAAACGTTTTTATCAAGTTTTCCTCACTGGCCACGTCTTCCTTGCTTGCTTTCTCAATCCCCCGCTGGGGAATCATAACAAGATTTGTTACGGTGATGTTTTTCAGCTAATCTATAAACACACCATTATTGCTGTTATCTGACGTGGCACAGAAGGTGAACTCTCTTCAGATGCAACACCTACCATCTAAGTTTTCAAAGTCCCCTGTAATTTTGCTGTATTTGTAAAAGCTGTTGGGCATTCATGCTATGGTTAAAGTTGTGTACATAGCTGCCATGTTAAGTTCCAAATGCTACACTGCCCATCTTCTGGAGCGTCTTTTTTGACAAATGCTTTCATCTTCAATGTTTCACATCTCTGAATAAATGACATGACTGGACCCCTCACATAATATGATGCTGTCGCAAGAGGCAATGTGCTCTGCCAGTTGGAGTGTCAGACATTCCTTTCTGGGATCATTGCCTAGTTACTGTACCGCTTTTCAGACTCAGATTCTCACCTGCCAAAGAATAATGAAAGCTATAATCCTATGCCCACTTTCCTGGGCATAAAGCCCATAGAATTTAATAGAACTTACTTTTGAGCAGGCTCACATAGGATTACATTTTCAGGCTGCAAGACTGTGTACATTGACTTGGGAGCATGATCCACAGAACATGCACAGGGGTAAGTGGCAAGTGCTGCTGTGATGTAGCATAGGGGGGTGTCACAGGGGCAGTTGTCCCAGGCGCAAAATTGTTAGGGGTGCAAAATTTCAACACCTGGTGCTGCCTCAATACGGCTGCATGCTTCCATCGCTGGGCTCCATTGAAAATGGCTTCTTCATGCGAAACAGAAAGTGACCTCTCCAGACAATGGAATGGCTCTTCTTTAAGGCAGTTGAATGCGCATGCGTACTCCGCCTGTTTCCCTCTCTCCCACCCACACCTACACGCAGCCCTGGACGCTGGCAGCCCGTGCTACACCACTGCTGCAGTGATTATTGTTATGTGTGACCCAATGACTGAGTATTGAGAGTGCCTAGGAGTCCCAGGGCATACTCATGTTTGATTTCCTTAGAATGAAAGTCAGTGGAGACTGTGGTGTCTATGGGATGCGTGGTTTTATTTATACACACATACATATGGGCTAAGCATAAGACTGAGAGACACTGTCAGGGAACTGCCATCAGCTCAAGGGGGAGAGGGGAAAAGCCGGATGGATTACAGAGAGCTCCCAAAGATCGTGGGAAGCAGCTCCTCCTCAGCAGAGGAGAGTAACCACGCCTCCAGGGGAGAGGAGCTTCAGGGCTCAGAGGAGGCGAGGCGGTGCCAGGACACCTTGCCTGGGCAAAGCGGCGAGGAGAGAGGTCCTCCGTTACCCACGCCCTCCTCGCGCAGTAAGCTTTCGCGCCGAGAGGGGAGGCGCAGACTGGGCGTCAAGAAACTACTTTGTTGGGGAAGGTTTAAGGACCGCCCACTCATGGATTCTGCCAGTGAATGAGCCAGCCACGGGAGAGTGGCGCTCTGGACAGATAATGTTTATTTTGGCATCAAAAGCAAGGCTTCACAGCCGAGCAGGGAGGCATTTGCCTGCTTGCTCTCGAGCAACCCCTTGGAACCCTAACAGACACACATAATTAATACATGAACAGATTTTGCTCCCCTCCATGGGGTTTCCAGGGGCCACCACAAAGCTATAGCTTTGGATTCAGCACAGAGAGCAAGTCAAGCCTCTGTGTCTCTTCACAGCCTAATCCAAGCCAAGAGTGCCTCCAAGACTATTATTCTCTTACACGAAGAGTGATCTCCAGCTGCTGCTTGACTCCAACTCCCATCAGTCCCTGGCAGCATAGTTAAGAGTCAGGGGTGATGGGAGTTGTAGTCCAACAACACTTGAAGGGCCACAGGTTCCTCGGCCCTGTCTTACACTTACCAGTGAGGTCATCTTCAGTAAGGGGAGAGCAGAAGGCCTACTTAGTTTGGAAAGTATTTCCAGATACAGTGGTACCTCGGGTTAAGTACTTAATTCGTTCCAGAGGTCTGTACTTAACCTGAAACTGTTCTTAACCTGAAGCACCACTTTAGCTAATGGGGCCTCCTGCTGTCACTGCGCCGCCAGATCACGATTTCTGTTCTCATCCTGAAGCAAAGTTCTTAACCTGAAGCACTATTTCTGGGTTAGTGGAGTCTGTAACCTGAAGCATATGTAACCTGAAGCGTCTGTAACCCGAGGTACCACTGTAGTAGTTTCTCTGGCAACCAGTAACCTGGACTCTTTAGTCATGTAAATAGATACTTAACAGGCTTGGCTAGAGCACTAACTCAGCAAAGATAATGGTTTGACTACTTCAGCCATCTCTTTTCCTGCAAAAAGCCGTCTTACAGATATAAAAACTACAGGCTTGGAGCCTCCCCCCCAAAGATGCCACCTAGGCAATTCTACAGCATATTATATATATGCAGCTTAAAATTATATATATTATATATATGCAGCTTAAAAACATGCTTACATAAGCATTCAGCAGTATTAATATGCTTCAAAATTACATTTGCTTACACAAAGGATTAATCCAACGTTGAAGCTTATTCAAAACAAAGTAAAGAACTCCTGAATAACCAGAGGCAATTTCTGTACTGTTTCACATTGATATAAGCTAGGAGGGAAGACAGTACCAGCTGGTGGGGATGGGACAAACTCATAATTTACAGAAAGCACACAGTGAGCAAACGGTCTGAGAAAGTCGATATACAAGCGAGGCTCAGGGTCAGACAATGTGGTAAGGTGGGAGGTCCTCAGCATAAGAATGTAAGAAGGGCCTTCTAGATCAGGCTAACGGCCCATCTAGTCCAGCACCCTGTTCACACTGTGGCCAACCATATGCCTATGGGAAACATCCAAGCAGCACCCAAGCACAAGAGCCCTCTCCCCTTCTGAGGTTCCCAGCAACTTGTAGGCAGAAGCATTACTGTCTCCAAACATGGAGGAAGAAGAGCATAGTCATCATGGCTGTTGAAAGCCTTATTCTCTATGCAGTAGATCTCCTGACTATTAGTTTGAGAGGAGATGCAGGTATGCGTATGTGTCCACATTTGATCCAGTCAGTGGTACTAAATTGCCCTGATCTAAACAGGTGGTTGTCAGGATGCAGGTGGCGCTGTGGTCTAAACCACAGAGCCTAGCACTTACTGATCATAAGGTCGGCGGTTCGAATCCCTGCGACGGAGTGAGCTCCCGTTGCTTGGTCCCAGCTCCTGCCAACCTAGCAGTTCGAAAGCATGCCAAAAAAGTGCAAGTAGATAAATAGGTACCGCTCCAGCGGGAAGGTAAACAGCGTTTCCGTGCGCTGCTCTGGTTTCGCCAGAAGCGGCTTAGTCATGTTGGCCACATGACCCGGAAGCTGTCTGCGGACAAACGTTGGCTCCCTCTGCCAGTAAAACGAGATGAGCGCTGCAACCCGAGAGTCGTTCGCGACTGGACTTAACTGTCAGGGGTCCTTAACCTTTTCCTTTTAAACAGGTGGTTTGGACTTAACTGTCAGGGTCTGTCAGGACTCTGAGAGTTTGCACTTGAGCTGTCAGATGAGGGTATTTACGTTTGGGTGTAGATGTGGCCATACTGCTGTTCCAAACATCCAGCTTGGAGCACCACCAGCTACCTAGCCATCAGAAGCTTGCGCGCACATGTTTAGCGCACCTCGGGAGCTACTGTAAGTTTGTGCTTTGTCAGTAAAGAATTAAACTACCTGCTGGTTTGTCCTCCTTGGTCTGGGTGTGTTCGAGACACTAACATGCGTGAGATTACCTACCTGTTGGTAGCTGGTACAAATCTCAGAATGCTTCATTGTGTACATAATATGTAAGAAGTCTTGCTGGATAATACTAACCTCGGCAATACAGGTTCACCTCACTGCTCCTGAG